>NW_013666062.1:21895-25472 GCF_000517525.1 Limulus polyphemus | reverse complement strand
GACAATAAATAAACCGTGTTCTGAGCTAAGGAACAGTGGGTGTGTTATAAGAGTGGAGATGGGGTTTTGTTGTTCGCCACACGGTAAAGACAATAAATAAACCGTGTTCTGAGCTAAGGAACAGTGGGTGTGTTATAAGAGTGGAGATGGGGGTTTTGTTGTTCGCCACACGGTAAAGACAATAAATAAATCGTGTTCTGAGCTAAGGTACAGTGAGTGTGTTATAAGAGTGACGGTCAAATTCTACTATTCGGTTTCAGAAAAGTAACCCAATAGATGAGAGTGTAGGCTAGCCACCTCTCTTTAGTCTATAAGTAAAAATTATGGAAGACTCGTACAAGTAGTACTTTTGTAGCTTTGTGCGAAATCCATTAAATAACAGAAAACACTTTATGTTTGTTTGTTTGTTATGAATTTCGCGCAAAGTTGCACGAGGACTATCTGCGCTAGCCGTCCCTAATGTAGCAGTGTAAGACTAGAGGGAAGGCAGCCAGTCATCACCGCCAACTCTTGTGCTACTCTTTTACGAACGAATAGTTGGATTGACCGTCATATTATAAAGCTCCCACGGCTGAACGGGTGAGTACGTTTGGTGTGACGGGGATTCGAACCCGCGACCCGCAAATTGCGAGTCTAGCGCCCTAACCACCTGGCCATGCCAGGCCAAAACATTTTATAAGTCACGTTATATCTTACACACGTCAAGAATATTTTATAAGCATCCTTTAACTCAAAATAAGTTGAACAAACTTGTAAAGAAAAGTATTGTAAAATTACAAAATCAGAACTAAAAGTTGTTTAGATTTTCTGTCGGTAACGTGTATGTATCTTTTTAATGTTTTCGTCTCGAAACTCAAACATTTTTTATTGTTTTATAACCAAATATATATATATTTGTGTGTGTTTTCCTGATAGTAGTAAAATACATAATTTACCTTTGTTGTCTTTTATGTCTACATAGGCTCCGTTATCTATCAAAAGCTGTATGATTGGCACTTGACACATTAGCGCTGCGTGGTGGAGGCCTGACATTCTGGAATAATAAATTATATAACATTTCATGTGAGATGAATTACAAAATTCTCCAATGCCAAACTTGGAAAGAAATAATAATACTCTAGTATACTAATACCTGAGATAATTTGTATCAGAAAAACAATGTTGTATAAAGTATTTTCTCCTTTTTCTTCGCGAGTATAACCAACTCACAAGCGAGTGTAAAAACATTTCGATAACAAAACTACAAACAGCTCGTCTTTTCTATTCATCTTTGAAAAATTCACTCATACAAACACAGTCAAAAAAGCTTGAAAATAACCCCCATCAAAAATATGTTCCTCCTTCAAGATTTATAGTTTTTGTTCCTTTTTTAAAGGCGCCAATCCCCCCAGTTTAACAACTGCTATTTACAATGTGTTCATGTAGCGTCTTCTTCAAACCGCTGCTAAATCCATAAGTTTGCTGCCAACTGCTATTTGTTCAATTTTAATTAAAGCATTTTTCATTTTAAAAGGGCTTTTCTATTCGTTTCTTTGACTGGTCAGTTTTCGTCACATAACAGTTTGACCGGCTGGGTCTGTTCTCATTCTGTGTTTGTTACTGGCTCCAGGCTATAGCTGAAGACCTTCGTTCATACAATTAACAAAACTGAAACGAACAAAATAAACAAAGTAGACGTGATCATCAATTACCGTCCCTGACTTTTCGCTAGATGGAGCCCCAAAAAGATGGATAGGCACCGTATGTTTTGAGCTACGAGTGTTAAATCTTCCTGGGGATTTTAGTTAATATATCACAGTGTTTACGTTTGACTGTCTTATTTAAACCACAATCTGAGTAGAATGATCACTGCAAATTGTTTACCTTATTTGTTTTGTTTCTCAATACGTGGTTACTTTTACTATGTTTTATTCATGTTTAATGTAAAGTACAACCAGTAAATTTTGTTTCTTATCAGTTGTACGCCTGTTTATTGGCCAATTCATTTGAAAAACATGTGTATTGGATAAACTGTCATAACGAATATGAACATTCATAACTATATAGAGGAAAAATAACAGATAAAATATAAAGTTTTACTCAAGAACTTTTGATGTTCATTTAGGAGGTTTTAGAGTTTATGGAAATGAAATTTGAAAACTCTCAGATGAAAAAGTATTTTTGATTTTAACATGAAAACCACTTTGCACTTAGACTAGTAAGAGTCTGAGTCAGACTCTGATTCCATAATTTAACAGACAAGTATTTGATAAATATACTTAATTTAAAAAAAAAATACTGAATTTTTAGTATAAAATACTTCTAATGTTTACTGAAACTTGTAAAGTTTACATTCATGACTATATAATGCACGCCATACACTTTCGTCCCCCAATGGCAATGAAAAAAAAAACACAAACCAACAGCACAATCTTTATCAGTTACACCACATCAGTAACACAGCGGTATGTCTGCGGACTTACAACGCTAGAAAATGGGTTTCGATACCCGTGGTGGGCAGAGCACAGATAGCCCATTTGTGCTTAATTACAAAAAAACCATACACGTTCTGAAATTGTACAGACATGAGAGTGGCATTAATATTCGTTACTTCATGTGTAACCTTAATAAATGATATTTCCACAGTTGTCTAATCTACTCTATTACCTTTAACTTTCCCCTTCAGTTAATCACATAACTAGCAAGTCTGTCTTTCACTGGCACTTAACCGCTTTTATTATCTTCTGCATTCAAAATTAATCCCATGCTAGTTTTGGAATCGGTCACTAGAGTATTTTGTATTAGCTAAAAGTTTTAACATTTGGTTGGCTGATTCTGAACGTAACCCTAAAGAGCGATGGAGACTCGAACCCGCGACCCTTAGATTTAAAGTAGAGTGCCCTAACCACCAGGTCATGCCAGGTCCCTTAACTATTTTTAATATTTCGAGTAAAATTTCTCTGGTAAGATCAAGCTCAGGTATATCGTGTCATCAAACATAATATAGGTAATAAATCTTTAAAACTTCATCTACATTCAAGTTTATATTTTATTTCTAAAGTATTGGTTCGGGATTTTTCCAAGTTTGGCCATGTTTTACTAAACTCATTTCACGTTCGCTCATTATGTATAAAGAAATTTGCCCATCAGTTTCAATTTTCTTTGTCGCACACAAAAATATTATTTCCTCTTACTTTGCTTTGTAGGATAAAAGCACAGAATCTCAGTTTTACCAAATCCGTCGATTTTCGCAAAGTAAAACAATTTTGCCACCTTTCCTTGTGTGTAGTAAAAAAAAAAAAAAAGTAAAAAAATAATTTCTCCCTTAACCAGGGATGGAGTTTAAAATTCGAAAATATAGTCTAATACCTACAGCTTGTACTGTTCTAAATAAATAGGTGAGATAAGCAGACTTCACAAATTCTTCTTCATCATCTGGATTCGGCTCATGTTTTGAACCTGGGAGGGCCAGGGATATTTGCGCTAGCCGTCCATAATTTAGCAGTGAGAGACTAGATCAGTGGTTCTTAACCTTTTTTGCTCCATGCCCCACCTCGACACCTCCAAAATTTTGATGCCCCCTTAATATAAAAACAAA
>NW_013666062.1:12346-20975 GCF_000517525.1 Limulus polyphemus | reverse complement strand
TCATTGGAAAGTTTGAAGTATTGCTATCAAGGCTATTTTGTGAATAGAAATTATATTTTTTTTAGACTCACATACAATTTAGTTTGGAAGTCTGATAAATTACAGTGGATTTTTGGGATATTGGTATTGTAATTTATAATTTTTTTTGTATTCCAAAATTCTTATATAAAGTCTACAAAAATTATTATTTTTCCATCTCCACATATGAATTTGGTTGAGGCTTAGCAAGTATGGCTCACGAGTGCAAACAAGGACTTTGTAGCATCGTAAGCAGTAGAGATAATTGTTTTCTGGTTCATTTTTATTTTACTGTTTTATGTTTGAAGAAAAATAACTGACATTTCAGTATTTATTTGAAAACAATAGTTATATATATTTATATACACATAAATATGTGAGTATGGTAGCCAATATGTTACTGTATTTTACAAAGTAAGAAATTGTGTTATTTTTCTATTCGTTTACATTGAGGTAGAATAAATGCAAATTATATGCAAAGTTTGTTCATGTAGCTTGTGAAAGTCTAAGAAATAAATTTATCACTAATCAACTGATCTTAACACATGGAAAGGAGCATCTTTACATAAACACCCGGTTGAACTTGCAGTTTGCTGGTGAATAATTTGTGTCTCGCATCACAATCAAGAAGGGTAAGCCAAGAATACTAGCCCAATCAAAATGAGCTATATTTATATTACTGGAAACTACACATTTATTAGTTACTGTGTAAGCATGGTAATATAGGAAACAGGATGTCCATAATCATTTACACATATTTACACCTATACCAGTGCTAAATCCTGACCACCAAGTAAGATAACTGGCAATATTATTGGATAGGATACAACTTTATACTTTGAACAGAGCCATATCATAAACCTTTCTCTCACTTTTATAAAGTACTTCAGACAATTCTTGTTGCAACCACTGTATTGTAAAGAAATTGGCAAATTCTATCCCACTGTGTTCTCAGAGCAGCGATCCAAATAGTTTCTGTAGGATACTTCTACTTTTTGATCGGCCCAGATTTTCTACAAAGTCATAAACATTTTTAATACTTTAGAACAGTGGTTCTTAACCTTTTTTGCTCCATGCCCCACCTCGACACCTCAAAAATTTTGATGCCCCCTTAATATAAAAACAAATTTGGTGTTGAAAAGGTATAATAATATAATGTAAAATTTATAAATTGAGTTTTGAGTCACGGAACGTTTTTCGCTCTTCACACCCAAACGAAAAGATTTTCTTATTGCAGCATTTTCAAATTGCCCCCCTGTCAACACCACCAACTCTTGGGCTCCCCTTCTACCAACGGCTGAAAGGGCGAGTATGTTCGGGGATGGGGATTCGAACCCGCGACCCTCAAATTGCCAGTCGAGCGCACTAATCACCAGGCCATAAAAGAGGGAAAGATAAAAAAAAAGACTTAACTAGAATGTTTGATTAACAGCGCCACCTTAACAACATAAACGTTGTTATGCTTATTCTGAAGCTTGGCAGACAAATGCAATATCCTTCATTAAGACATTAAACTGGTAGATAACAAATAAACTAATCTACCAAATGTTTTAAAATGATAAATAACTGAAGCACACAGAGTTGGATACATATATGGGCGGACGGACAGACAGATAGATTGTAGATCCCACAGTAATCTGCTGAAAACTGACAAAAAAGTTCTATTTCTGTTGTGTTTATTTATCAGTCTGTATATAGCTACGACTTCTAGACTAATATAGTATTTTGATACACTCAACAAGGCACACTCTGTCTCCTTATACAAAGCAAGTTTATTTTAATATTCGTGATCATACGCGGTAACACACAGCACGTGCATGTGCTACTAGCCTCTTCTCATTTTCTTAATAGAAATACCACCATATTTCCAGAGTGCTGGCACGACCCTCAGTAAACAAGCACATCTCCGATTTTTAAACACATGATGGCAGCTTGTTTTTAAACACAGGGCAGAGTATAAGATGTAACTCATGAACTACTGTTTACAAGACTACATGATACGTGGAACCGAAACCGTTGACTATAATTAACAACCAGTTATAAACGAGTGTATTGAACTTTACCAAGAAACCCGAAGTTAAACTTAAGTTGAGATTTACTAGCTTGAAAAAGAAGGGTGTACTTCCTGCGTTTGTTTCTTAAGTGGGATTTGAGCGAGATTACAGATTTCAAAATATCTTTGTAACTTAAGATACAAAGAGAAGTTGATCTTCTTCAACCTGACCAGCACTTTATGTGGACGTGGTTTAAACGACAAGGTCACAGACCTTCTTAAGTGGGATTTGAGCGAGATTACAGATTTCAAAATATCTTTGTAACTTAAGATACAAAGAGAAGTTGATCTTCTTCAACCTGACCAGCACTTTATGTGCACATGGTTTAAACGACAGACCTTCTAATTCAGACACAACCGTCCCTAATTTTAAACTACTGAGCAGAAGGAATTCAACCAATCAGTTGCACGTCCCGCAGTCTTTCCTAAGTTCTTTGAACTGAATAAAGGAATTTACTGTCACTTTTATAACGTGCTCACAGCTAAAGATGTGGAGCTTGTTCAGCATCATCACACCTCGAACCTCGCACCCTTCTATCTACAGCCAGACACGCTAATCCTTAGGCAACGCTTGGTCCGATACAAAGAGACTTATGAAAAACATCTGGGTGTATCTGTATGCCCTTAAATCTATCCTGACTGAACTGGATGATAGAAAGATACATATCACACTAAATATTTCAATACGTGATATTCAGTCAATATTTCTGGAGTTGGTTTTACACGTAAAAAAACTTCTTCTTCTTCATAGGGTCCATATTTTGGACCAGGGAGGGCCAGGTTCAGCGTGGACCTCTTCCTCCACATAAATAAAAACAAACAACATTTACTTCAAAAATGGCGCCATGATAATTAATTGCAAGCTCAACCTATCATCATCAGGCCGTACAATTAAGTTTTAAAGCTAGACTACAAACAAGATTACGCATGCGTTCGATCTCGACTGCCATGCACCAAAATAGAGAGGAGAACAGAGCAGTGGTGGGAAAATCAATACCATTCTGTCGGGTCTCTAACTAACATATAACCCCATATTCACATTTCTGGTGACTATTGCTCAATATCAGTATATGTTTGCTGATATTATATGTGATTGTTTTTTTATTGTTTATTTATTTTTATACGCAGCCAACGATTTTCTAATATCAAGATTCTATAAAGTAAAGGAACGACGTAAAAAAATATTGTGAGCAATCAGGTCGAGAAACAGAGGAGTTCATCTTGACAATAAATAAAAAATGTAAAATAAATAAAAGCATTTAGAAACACTTGAGGCTAATTTAATTCAGAGGTAGCATTCAAAACAACCCTGCCCCCCAGTGGCACAGCGGTGTCTGCGACTTACAACGCTACAAATCGGGTTTCGATACCCGTGGTGGGCAGAGCACAGATAGCCCTAGTGTAGCTTTGTGCATAATTAAAAACAAACAAAACAACCAAATTAATATATGTAAATATATAAGTTTCTTCATGCTCAGAGTTATCAAACTCACGCTATATGTCGTTATTTTCGTGCCTCGATATGATGAACGTCACGACTATTATCGTTACATACAACAACATAAAGCAGTTACTAAGTCTAGTTCTTGGATTCAGAACACTAGAGGGCTTTTCTGGGAATTATTGTACTTTCACTTCAGAAGAGGAGGGGATATTAGATGACGAGGAACCCACTTTGAGACTAATAATGCTTGGAGACGGCTTGAATGGGTGATGAAGAAAAACTTTAATATAAGTTTAACATAACAGCAAATGTACAACGTTTCAACAAGGTTTTGTCATCATCACGAGGGGATCTTGTAACTTCATAAAGTTCCTCTTTTGGAAAATTTGCTGCTCTTTTCTCTTTACGTCTTCACAAAAGAAGTAACTAAATACAGTCATTACCTTTGTTATATTGATTGAGTTATGAATCATTGTATTTCTTGTGTGTGATCTACTTGAATGAGTTTGAGTCGCTATATTTGTCTTTGTAAGGGTTTGTGCCACCATAATTCATTGTCGTATGATGTACTTCTGTAGTTTGATTCATTGGATTTCTTGTCGTAAGATGAGTGAATCATTTTGAATCATTCTACTTTTTAGCTGCGGCATAGCGGCTCATAGAACGGCTCAGAGTGTTTTTGTTTTTCCAAGTACAAATATTTAGCTCGTAGCTCCGTCATCTCTTAACCGATTTGAGATCTAGTTACAGTTTTGGACTCAGGTGGTTTAACCCTTTCGATTGATGAATTTTACCACCACACCCAAGATCTCGTAGATTAATTTACTCTAATCCGGCATAAAAGAATTTCAATTTGAGGGTAGGCTGGTAGAGATCCTGATGAGTAATAAAATTGAATCGGATATACGCGCGCCCCACGCTTGGTATTGCTGCCGCACAAAAATATTTCTAATAAAACGAAAAAAAAAAAAAGTCTCATACATTAATATACTCTAATCCTGCCTAACAGAATTTCAAGTTCCGCAGCTACTAAGTATTCCCTTTTGTTACTTTTTATGATGCTACTGTTCTGTATGAGTTTGAGTCATTCTATTTACTTCTTGGCTTATAATACGTTTGTATCAGTGTATCTTACACATTTAATAAGAAACAATTTAAACTCTTCAAATTATATGTCCTTCTTTACTACATCTTTTGACGATTGAAATATTAAAACATTTTTCTTTCCTGTCAGCTGCTGATGCCTCCTAGTGGCACAGCGGTATGTCTGCGGACTTATACTGCTAGAAACCGGGTTTCGGTACTCGTGGTGGGCAGAGCACAGATAACCCTTTGTGTAGATTTGTGCTTAATAATAAAACAACGACACCAAACACCTGGTGATAAAACATAAAATAAAATTATTTTTGGCTATCTTTCAAAATCTGTAGTACATACTGGGGGGATTTACACATTTAGATAAAAAAGGTTAGAAAAAAACGACCTTTACGCGCCAGATAATTATAAGATAACTTTTATTTTAAAAGCTGCAAATGCGAAACGGCTTAAAATAAAAGTTTTCTGGTAATTATCCAGAGTGTAATGGTCGTTTTTCTCTAACTTTATTATAAAATAAAATTTATCACAGGTTTCCTTCCATAGAAACTCATTCGGTGAGAACAAGCTGTTTGTTGATGATTTCATCTTGATTTCCTCTACATAAAAAGTAATATTGTCTAGTCCATAAAGGTAGCTCAAATGAGCCATCAAGAGGAAAAATAGTTTGTTTTGAGTCTTGTTCAAATTTCAACTTTCTTTAATTGGAGAATTCAAACAATATAAGCTTTTTTGAGCAACCTATTTAATCAGGCGGGAATAAATTTGTGTCAAGTAAACGATTTCGCCCTCTCGTCTGCAGTCCAAACGATATTGCTTCATTAAGATCTTTTCAAACTTTAGCTAATCCCCAATTTTTTCAATTGAACAAATGTATTACATATATGAACAAAGTTAAAGTTACATTTAAGTGTGAAAAAAACTCACTACCGAGATTATTTTTAATGGGATAGATATAGTCGACAATAGATGGCGTTAAATGTATAAATTAACTTTATATCTTAAACGCAATTTAATTGAACTTTATCAACCTTTTGTGTAAGGACAAGAGAAAGAACAGAAATCTGCAGCTTCGTTTTGTGCAAAATCCTCATCGTGCTATTTTTTGTTGTTGTTTTTTTAAAGTATAGAAACTTGGCAGGGATTAGAATATTCATAATTTTTACTAGCTTAATATGACGTTAAGCTATGTATTCGTAAATATTTACTTAATATACATTAAGGTTTAATCATTGGGTTTAGCCTTGGTACATCAATTCAGAATCAAACGACTGCAAAGTTTTTATGTTTATTTCTTGGGTTTAAAATATAAAATGTAGTACGAATGCATACCCCAAATTATGTAAAAATTCGCCCCTCTTTGCTGAGCAAAGGAAAAAGCTGTATCCAAAACTAGGTGACTACTTACCATCAGATCCCATACAAGGAAAAAGCTGTATCCAAAACTAGGTGACTACTTACCATTAGATCCCATACAAGTTATACAAGGTGACTACTTACCATCAGATCCCATACAAGTTATACAAGGTGACTACTTACCATCAGATCCCATACAAGTTATACAAGGTGACTACTTACCATCAGATCCAATACAAGTTATACAAGGTGACTACTTACCATCAGATCCAATACAAGTTATACTACTTACCATCAGATCCCATACAAGTTATACAAGGTGACTACTTACCATCAGATCCCATACAAGTTATACTACTTACCATCAGATCCCATACAAGTTATACATAGCATCCTGGCTTTTAAGTGAATATAATATGTGAGTAATACATTATAGTTTTAACATTATGAGTTTTATTAGAATTTAAAAAAAAAGTGCAAATCTTGCCACCCTCACTCTAAAACTTTCATTTTTCATCATTGAAAATTTGTATTTTCTTGATTAGTTTTAGTAATCACTAATTAAGCTTAGTTTAGAATTGTGAGTATATTTTAAACAGATTACTCGTTTTTGACGATAACAGGGAAGAATGGGAACTTCGGAGCTCAGACACTACTGTATTGAATGTAGGAAATATCATGGAACGCTGTGATTGTTTATATATCTGAAAAAGTTTTAATTTTTTGAGAAACCTCATGAGTAACTTGTCTGGTAAAAATCAGTGGAACCAAGTAAAAGTCCCTTTTTTAACATAACATTATAAAAATAATAGCATGAATAATATATATATTTATGTTATAATTTTCTTCTTATCAATGATCATCGTTTCACCCTTTATTCACATTGGGCCACAATAAATGCTAACTATGCTTCATTTGATGAAAATGTAGATTCTAATAATTTACTTATGTTGTTTATACAAACCGAATAAGGCTAGGACTTCGCGCAAATTTTTGGAAGGCAATACTAATAGTTTATTGATACACTTACATACTTTTGTTTCACTCTGGAATATTTTATGGGTTTAATCACTGCAACATTTTGATATGAACTGCAGATTAAATGGTAGTGATGTGGTAGTTCGGTATTCTGTAGCACTGAGCATGTCACGTGACATGAAGATCTGGTCGTTGTTTATTACAGATAAGCAGTATTCTAAGTGTGCTTATATTTTATGAACTTTTATTTTAACTGTTTTCTAGTTCATATCCCGGAAAATCTGGTCTAAGTCATGTGTCAAATTAGTCCCAACTCCCTGTAGCACGACTCAGTGAAGAAAGATATCTGCTATCTTATAGGATAATTGCATTATAGCCAACATTACACTACGTGTCAGATTACTTTACGACTGTCATGTGAGATTCTGGATTCCTAGAATTTGACTTGTTATTGTCCATTTACAGCGTAGCAGAGAGAATATGAACTTTGGAAACAGTTTTGGCGCTTAAGAAGAGTAGATCTTCAACCTTGAGATTTGTTGAAAATTGTTGTTCCCGACCGAGCGTGTCTGCTTTAAATTTTAGTTGAATAACTGCAGTTTAGTTGAATACTGTTTTATTTGATTAGTTACAGCTATGGCTAGTTTATTTGGTTAAGTTCCTTTAAAAGCTACTAATTATTTTCATTCTAGTCTGTTATAACATTTTATTTGTGTCAATTTGTTGATCAAACGTTTCGTCTGTTTTCCACCGAATCTTCTTTAACTTAATTTAACAGGTGACAACCAGCTACTCTAAACATAAATACGACGCTCGATCTATAACTCGGTTCATCATACGCCACAGTGTTTTACCGGTCTCAATACGGTGAGTAAAAGACAAAACGAAAAACACCGTACATATTATTCACTATTCTTTTCATATGCCAGGTCCTCGAATCTTTTATTATTGTTCAGATTAGATAATTGAGCGTTTTATGTATCAAGTTGAGGAGTATCACAGTGGCGCAAGGGAATTGAAATTCACAAAATAGTTATCTAATTTGAAAATTGAACTTCTGGTATTTGAAAATTAATATTTCCATTCACACCAAGATGAAAAGCTTAATTACACACACAAAAAGTAAACTGTGGAAAGTGTTAGGTTATTCTATTATTTAACTGTCTCTTCAGTTCTTTAATTCTCATTTTTCTTTCACAGTAAATGTTTATATCACCAAACACCACTGCCCTCGTCTCTTGTGTGGCTCACAATTATGTCAAACTCTTTCTGTTACAGACTTTAAATATACCGACTGCGCACTCAGTGTAATTACTGTATTGTCGATGGATAATTTCCCCACATCTCTTCATTCCCGTGGGTATCATTATGTCCTTTCGAAGAAACTCAAATGCGTTCTTACACTGTCTGAAAGAGAGTCCACAAAACAAAGTGAGAAAATATAGTGTTCGGATCTTGAATATTTGGACACACAATACATCGTGAGGCAACCACTGATGAAATCATTAGAGAATTTGGTGTTTTAGAAGAACCTGAAAGCCAAATTAACGTGTTAATATTCACTGTATTAGGCAAATGTGTTTAGTAATATAAAACCTGATGATATGGTCTACAAAACTTCTTGATGTTATGGTCTACAAAACTTCTTGATGTTATGGTCTACAAAACTTCTTGATGTTATGGTC
>NW_013666062.1:7487-11405 GCF_000517525.1 Limulus polyphemus | reverse complement strand
CTACAAAAACTATGAATTCACGACTATATCACAAGTGCCACCACTCCTCAGGTTTGACCCATGATTCAAGAAAGGGATAAGGGAAAACTTTCCACCACTACTACTGGAGTTTGTTTTATTAATCATGTTTCTATAGTAATAATAATGATATTATTATTTGTGAGAATTTTGACATAATTTTTTAAGGATTAGAAAGCTTTTATTACGGGTAACGATAATATATAGAACGATTATAAATATACCTCAAAATTGTATCGGCTTATGTCCCTGATATAACATTATAAATATGTAATATAACAATCTGAATGAACATTAGGCCTACATGTGTAGTTGCTTTTTCGTTCAGTTTTCGGAATATCAGACTGTAGCCGTTCACGAATAAGGCTTATTTGTTTGCTGTTATGCGGAAAGCTACACAATGGCTTCGACCACCGCAGGTATTGAAACCCGGGTTTAGCGTTATAAGCTTTCAGACTTACTACTGAGCCACTGAGGGGGGGGGGGGGTCACACGAATAAAGTTCTCTCTTAAAAGTCCACCCTATGTTTTACACGATCTAAAGGTAAGTCTTTTTTTGTTGCACAAAGTAGAGTGAAATCCAAAAAAGTCCTACCGAATATCGATATATCTTATTTTCTTTACTTTCCGGCCATTAATTGACATATAACACATATAAACACTGTAGGCATCCAAGATTTACAGTGAATTCACTCGCACTGATGGCTGACGCACTTTTTCACAATTTTTAGTTTCCGCCAAAATAGCTTAATTTTTCCACAACATTAATACATTTTTATTCTTGTCGATTTTAATTAAAGCTTTATCACTGATGTTCTGTTTTAAAAAATGTACTTCCAAAAAACATATACAACTACAGCGAATCGTACATTTCCTCAAAGTCATCTTAGTTATCAAAGCACTAACCTTGAAGTTTGGACTAAATAAGTAATACCTTTTACAAATAGCGTTGCTCTAGCACCAAGAATTACAACAAAGAAAACTTTAGAGAGTGTATATACTCTAGTTCATGTCTCTAGTTGACTTGACGCGGCGGCAGTGTTGACTGCTCCTGTCCAAATATATTAAACTCCTCAATAATTATTTACACGACATTCAAACGCGCCGATTTCTTGTTTTCTTGAGTAAACAAGGAGGCCTTGCGTTAAGAAATGTCGAACATATAATTTCTATCCTGTCGTTTCTCGACTTTCTTATGGGATACATTTTTTCTAAGTGATGACACTGAAATATATACATTTACACATTCGTTATGCTACCAAGCTCTCATAAAATCACAAACAATGGGACTTGTTGGAACTGAAGTGGATTATTTGCATGTCATAAAGCCGCCAGAAGGCGCAGTCGCTTGACAACAAACGAAGCCAAACATGCTCCTCATTCTATCTTTTTTTTTCTTAAGTCATAAGATAAATTCATCACGATAAAATCACGTGACTAGCTCTCTGCAGCAAAAATAGTCATTTTGATATGTAAACAATAAAGGCATGGACCGATAAATTCACGTACGTGCACAAAATATTACTCAAAGATAACACTACAAAATATTTTATGGACATTTTAGGTCGGCCAAACAGATTACATTGAACTAAGGCTAATAAATTTTGTTAATTAAGGAGAAGTGCGACAACAAAGAAATTATATAATTCATTAACAAAGTAAACTAAAGAAACAATGTCGTTCAGCCTTAACTTATTACAACACGTCGAATAATGACTACTTGACACAAAGTAAACTAAAGGAACAGTGTCGTGAAGCCTTAACATATTATAGCACTATGAATAATGACTACTTGACACAAAGTGAACTGAAGGAACACTGTCGCTCACCTTAACATACAATAGCATGTCGAATAATGGCTACTTAGCACAAAATAAACAAGTTTTAACTAAAACTAGATCTAGTGATTTACGAAAGCTAAAGATATATATGTATATATATATAATACATTGTTGGGGAAAAGTAGTTTGTCATATAAAAGTGGGGATGGCGTGCAAGTTTCTTAAAGAGGGTACTTCATATAAAGTAAAACAAATATTCTGATAACAAGTTTGATTTTAGATCCCCATCACACGTCTGTTTTACCGCTGCATGCATATTTAGACACACTTTCATGTTGTTGCATGATTTAACTTTCTACGCGCAGAAGAAAGAAAATAAAGATTTTTTTTTATTTCACGATTTTAGGAGAATATCCAGATAAATAATTATCCACGTCGCTGAATCAGCAAGCAGAAAATTTAACACGAGAGGATAAGGTACAAAACATGTTCATACCCTGCAGAACACACACATATACATACATGCCTAAATGGGCAACATTTTCCGATAGTCAACATCGTGATGATAAATCATTTCTTATTGCAAACAACATACGTAATAGACTTACACTAGAAAAAAAGTAGTTAATATATAGTTTTATACTTAAATAAAGTTAGCACTGAGCACGGTAGTATTTAGTATGTAGGGATGGGCCGAGAAAAAAAAATGGCTGCCGCATTCAATCTATTACTCTATGATGCTTACAAATAACTGCTAAGGTTGAGTTATAGTCTTATTTGAGCAACAAATTGCCATTATCAAATGTTTCACAGCTTGTGAGACTCCTAGTATCGTTGAAAAGTGTTGCTAATATAGAGAAATGGGAACTAGCTATAGAGTCAAAGTTTTTTTTTCTTCTTTTCCTACGCTAACCAAAATATATGTGAAATTTTTGCAATGGCTTTAGTATGACACAAAATCATTTTAAGAGCACTTTGGAACAGACTATCACTAAGCACAGTAGTGCTTAGTATAAGTTTAAAAGATCATAATTCTAGTGTAAATGGTGTTATCATTACCCCCTTGAAGTTAGTTTTCTTACATAAATAAAATGTTCCTTTAAAAGCTTAAGTACAGGGTGAAATGGGAATTACCAGCCAGTGATAGAGGAACATTAGATGACTGCAACATGTAGAATACTTAATGCTTTGTACACTATACAATCGGTGTCTTTAGGGAGCCAACCCCTATATTATATACGATGTGAAGGAATAAAACAAAATCAATACACACATAATATTACATTTTATTACACGCATTTATGGAATGCACTAACTTTCAGCCAAGAGTAAAAAAGGTCACAAAACAAGTAATAAAAAAACATTTTGTAAATGTAAAATGATGAAGGGATGGCAGTGCGAAAAAGAATGCAAACATGAATATAGAGATGTAACAGCTATACATTTTTCATATGTTCTGGCCTTAATATAGTTTCCTCAACATTAAGTCCCAAGAAGTCAAAATTATGACCAGTGATAATTAATAACCTATTGTAAGAAGTTGTATGGTATAATATCCCAGGTCATTCTACAAGTACAATGAAGAAATTGAAAAACCTGACATGATATTAACAATTTATACTACCATTGAATTATAAAAATAAAACAGATGTTTACTTATCAACCGCTCCACAGTGACATAGCGCAGTGGTATGTCTGCGGGCTTACAACGCTAGAAACCGGATTTCGATACCCATGGTGGGCAGAGCACAGGTAACCTCTTTTGTAGCTTTGTGCTTAACTATAAACAACAACCACGTATCAACCTACTTCAATGAAATTCTTAAAAAAAGAGGGTCAATAAGTAATAAAAAATGCAATAATTGAATAGGATGTAGGAATGGCAATGCCAAAAAGTACAGAAGCAAGTTAGGGATGAATACACAAAACCATACAAAAATCGTTATATAAGTAGCTAAATCTTTCAGAGAATAACTTTTATCTACAACTAAATGTTGAATTCCTGTCATTTGCATGAATTCAGGTTTGAATAAAAGCATTTAAACTGAATGGTGCTATACAGTCTTACAGTGGGTAATAACCATAAGCTTGTAAAATTGATTCAGTACTTACTGGCTTC
>NW_013666062.1:1918-7057 GCF_000517525.1 Limulus polyphemus | reverse complement strand
CATTTAAACTGAATGGTGCTATACAGTCTTACAGTGGGTAATAACCATAAGCTTGTAAAATTGATTCAGTACTTACTGGCTTCTTTTATAGTGATTTTTGTATGGTTTTGTGTATTCATTGCCATCCCTACACCATACTTTATTTTTTTAAATACTTGTTAATTAATAATTAGATTCAGGTGATCATCTTGTAGGGTGTTAACCACGACAACAGTTGATATTTGTTACCCAAAGCCTGGTATGGCCTTGTAGTTAGAACACTCGACTCACAATCACTACGGGTCGTGGGGTCCAATCTCATCACCGAACGTACTCGCCCTTTCGGTCATGGGAGTGTTATAATGTAACGGTCAATCTCACTATTAGGTTAGAGTATCTCAGGAGTTGGCGATGGATGGTGTTGACTGTCTTCTTTCTAGTCTATTTTGTTTTAAAATTAGGAACTGTAAATCAGTCTGTCACTCTATGTAAATAAGTTAAAAAGGTATTTTGTTAATAGCCAATAATCGTCCCACACTGAATTTTAATATCATCGTATAGTAGCAAATAAAGGTATGTCTACAACAAAACAAAGGAGAAATGAATACTGCATCAACCACACTCTCGAGAATGTAGGGTTACAGATTGGATAATGCTTGAAATTCGGTTACACTTTATAAATATTATCAATTATGAGTAATCAGAGAGCTTGTAATTATTGTATTAGTAAGCAGATCCTGCGATAACTTTGAGTTTTTTTTGTTTGTTTTTTCTGGTTCTTTTCCTAACTTCTTGTTTTGAGATTATAATGTTTAGTCAGAAGCCGGTTTAGGGTTATGTCGTTTGTAAAATTCGAGCCCAGTATTCTCAAGTTGTGGGTTTAATTCTGTTTGACTTTTGAAAGTTGTAATAATTACTTCTTATATTTTTAGAATACTGATGTTGACATTTTAAGAGGTATTAAAATAACCTCTTCTTTTCTAGTTGCTAGCTAAAGGTCAATTTACTTTTCTTTGTTTTCCTGTCAGTGTCAGGCCAGCCCCTTCCCCCAAATAATCACCTTTCTGGTCTTTAAGGACAAAAAAAAATATCACATATTTGGTCTTTATGGACGTAAAAAATCACCTTTCTGGTCTTTAACGATCTAAAAAATATTACCACCTTTCTGGTCTTTAAGGACCTAAAAAAGAAAAGATTACCAACTTCCTGGTCTTTAGGGAACAACAAACCAATGAGAATACAGTGAAACAATCTAAGCTAGCGACATCTAAAAAGGCGTGACATTCCGAAGACATAATTATCAGAGATCAAAAGTGAACTTAGAAACAAGTTTTGTTTTTTGAATTTTGCGCAAAGCTACACGAGGACTATCTGCGCTAGCCGTTCCTAATTTAGCAGTGTAAGACTAGAGGGAAGGCAGCTAGTCACTACCACCAACTCTTGGGCTACTGCTTTACCAACGAATAGTGGGATTGACCGTCACATTATAACGCCCCTGAAAGGGCGAGCATGTTTGGTGTGACGAGGATTCAAACCCGCGATCCTCAGATTGCGAGTCGAGCGTCCTAACCACCTGGCTACGCCGGGCCCTTAAAAACAAAACTGAAATCTAATAACACACTGACATTATATAATTTTTTCCATCAAAGTTTTTGAAGAGAAAACTTGATAATGCAAGTGATACAAGCACATTGATATATATAATTATACTATTTTGATTAATGATATTGCTTGAGATGTGAAAATAAAACCTTTTATTTACCATTATTTAAACCAAATTTCAAATCAAGAACTTTCCAAAGTGTTAGCTGGAGTGTACAAGGCCACGCTATCAACAATCGCGAAGTTATTCTAACGTTAACATATTGTAATTAATAGGTACAAGTTTTGCGTTACTATTAACCGTTACTATCACCGTTTTGAGGTATTTATTTTTCTAAAGAGTAAAATACTAATTGTGGTGTACTTTTTCATCTTAATTTGCAAGTAATCTTAATTAACATAACTTCAACGAATTGCAATTGATGACAACTATTATGCTTTAAATAAATGATAATTGAAGACCCTTGCTGCCTTTGAAACTACTTCCTCCATTGTCGAGGTTGCTCGGTTTGATTGCCAGGGTTACACACTATTGTTCAATAACAATTTTCTTTTACAAAGAAAGATGAGGTCAGTCTTAGATCACTCATCTTGACAAACTTCCCACAAACCCTTCACTATACATGGAGACATAAGCTTGCAAGTCTACGTTCATGTTGACCAATGTTACATAAGTCTGTTGAAGTTGCATGGGGACGTGACAAACATGTGGTCAAATAGAATTCTGTAATTCCGGTTTCTTTGGACAGCTGATGATTTTCAGGAGTGACCAGTAGTATAGTTCTGCTTGGTCGCGAGGGTGCGCCAACCCCTAACTTCATGTGCAGGGAAAGCGCCTTTACCTCAAAAGCAGATTATTTTCCGTGTTGTTACTTCTTACACATTAACTTGTGATCGATGGGAATATAATCATATCTCTAATGTGGAACGCTTTATATAAAATGTTTTTATTATTAGCTGAAAGCTTTCTGATTTTGAATATACTGCTCCGTTACAGTTTTTTCTTTACTACGGGTTTTATTCTTCGTGTTTATGAGTTGTTTTTTTTTCAACTGGTAAAACTGTCATACACTGAACGCTCATAACTGTTTCATACTCTGTACACTATTTTAGATATCATTATTATACTTTATTGTTTGCTTTAAGTATAGTTTTATTAAATAAAGTTACGTACACATAGTTTCGTTAAATAAGGGTACGTCTACGTGTCTTTGTTTGCCTGACAGCCTAAATATTTTTCACCTAGTCCAAGATTATCGATTATCATTGATTAGTAAACATGGTAGTCATATAAAGTAACCAGTTTGATAATGAGCTATTCTGTCGAGGGGAGGGGGTAATGAAAATTGTTGCGAGCCTCACTTCGAAATTAATTTAGCATTACAGCAATGGGTGTGGCCGGAAGCCTATGTGCTGTTGACATGAGAGCCTTTGACAACTTTTAATCTTGTTTATTATCTTAATAACGGTGCCAAGTAATTTGTCCAACTTCATGGCACTGGTAAGGTTACTCTTTCATATTCATAACATTTGCTTTGTGCATGAAGACATTGCTCCGAGGTGACTTATGGTGTGTTTACGGAGCTCATTGCTGTCCCAATCTCTCTGCTTCCATGGAGGACATTAAAAGCGCTCTTCTTCGAAATATTGAGTCCTTTAGCACCTTATATAATTTAATATTTTCGTTTTAAGAATATATTAAAGGGCTGTGACGCAATCCTCCACCACCCATAAGTATCCATGGTAGTATTGCATGTCAGTTGTTAGGAATTTACCATGTACCAAATATTCGGATGCTAAACATCTCGTTTGTAGAGCCATGAGTAGCAACTACTGCATTACAATACAAAAGTCGTTTTTATAAGGTGTTATGTCTGTGTTGCGTGTAAGTACAACTTTGGAAAGAGAAAGTCTAAAACGTTTTAGATATGTGTATATAATTTGTTATATGGTATAAAATATAAACAGATAATTGTAATTGAGCTAATTCAGCTTGAAACAAAAGATTCTATGTTCTTTCAGATGCAAAGCAAGCAGTCTAATCATATGCTTATACTGCATCTATGTAAGTAATACGCTTTCGTTTGTTTGCCCAGAACTTTTCTTGCAAATTTCTCAATCAAATGCTAGAAGTATCATGCAGTTAGAAAGGCCATTGTTCGAGGATTCCGGATTTCTAATACAGAATCACCTTACCATTTTTGCTTAGCCAAACTTTTCAGTGTAACGAGTATGTTACAAGATGGCACACTGTCGTTGTCATCACGTGACGACTGGCTTCAATCTCAACATTAGTTTTTTGGTTTTTTTTGTAAAGTGTTTCACACAAACCACACTTAACCTGCGTTTAATATCCTACAATAAAATGAACATTAAACTAAATACAATTTCTATGGGCTTTCTCGACTTATTTAGGTCAAAATAAGTATGTTTAGTTCGTTCACAACCATGTGCTTATCACTTTGTGAACACGCATTCAGACGTTTCTGCATATTTAGCTAAGTTTGCCTTCATTACAAATTTACATTTACTTTACTTTGCAACAACTTAGCTTTGGTTAGTTTCATAGACTGCTATTGACACCTTTTAACTACTTTTTTCTATACTACGGGTTTTATTCTTCGTGTTTGTGAGTTGTTTTTTTCAACTGGTAAAACTGTCATACACTGAACGCTCATAACTGTTTCATACTCTGTATACTATTATAAATATCATTACTATACTTTATTGTTTGCTTTAAGTATAGTTTTATTAAATAAAGTTACGTACACGTAGTTTCATTAAATAAAGGTACGTCTACGTGTCTTTGTTTGCCTGACAGCCTAAATATTTTTCACCTAGACCAAGATTATCGATTTAACATATGATGCTTGCAAGAAAGCGTAGCTTAAATGGCGTGAGTGAAAATGATTGAATAGGGAAAATTCAAGCGAAGGGCATGAAAAATACCGCAAATGTTTTGCTGGTCGAGGCTAGTTAAAATAACATTTTCCCATTATATTAGCTTTTAAAAAATCATAAGGTTTATTAATAAATCGAATATTTTGATAAGCAGAGCGAAAAGACGGTGAGGTCGGTCGTAACAACTGCAACTATAAAATATGTTTAAACTTTTAGAATAATAATGTACAGTTGCAGTGAAAATTAACTTTCCAATAACACGATAAACCTAAAATGACGTGTATAGTTCTTCGAGTTTGCTTATGGAAGTAAAAAGTTTTACGTTTTGATTCATGTTTCTACAGTGGGCCTGGCATGGCCTGATGGTTAGGGCGCTCTTCTTATAACCTGCGGGTCGCGGATTCAAATCCCATTGCCTAATATGCTCGCCTTTTCAGCCGTGGGGGCGCTATAATTTAACGGTCAATCCAAATATTCGTTGGTAAAGAGTAATCCTAAAGTTGGCGGTGGGTGGTGTTGACTATCTGCTTTCCCTTTAGTCTATCATTTCTAAATTAGGAACAGCTAGCGAAAATGAAATTCAACAAACAAACAAATGTTTCTATAGCGTACACAGCCTATTACTTAATAGACCTTCACTCCAGAAAAGAGTAATTT
>NW_013666062.1:0-1750 GCF_000517525.1 Limulus polyphemus | reverse complement strand
CTAGCGAAAATAGCCCTCGAATAGTTTTGCATGAAATTCAACAAACAAACAAATGTTTCTATAGCGTACACAGCCTATTACTTAATATACCTTCACTCCAGAAAAGAGTAATTTTATCAGATAAACAAACATGGCACAAAAAGTACGAGATTATCATTAATACTTATGGTACCTGCCCTTTGTAATATTTAAGGCAGAAACACGTTACACACTGTATTGACGAAACCTGAAATCCGGGCCCATGAGCATGTCACTTCTGACGAAAAACTTGGATAAGAATGTCCTTATAAGTTGGTTGTTTGGGGCACTTTTAACGTCGATATTTCCTAGAGTGAGGAATGGTTTCCGTCTAGCTACTCTGTGAATGCAGCCCGTACTGTGTAGATAACTTTTGATGGTATTGGGGCACACTTGCATCTATGTTGAAACAGTAGCGATCATTTGATGTGGATTATTTATTATCTACACTTCTACTCACAGCACAGTCTTTTCTGTTGTTTTTTTTTCCCATTCGGAACTTGCAGAAACAGTTGTTTTTCGGCATGACCAGAATTGTATTGTCACCCTCTTCATTGTGTACACTGGTATCGAAAGTGACCTGGGATTTGTCGTTTATTTTGACTGCCCTATCATCGTCCAACTATGCGACCCCGTGAAAATATTGTATTATGCAGTACCTTACAATAAACAGGTGTACGTTTGGACAATAGCGTGCAGAAATAAAGGAGCTAAGTTGAAATTAAAAATCGATGTAAGGGGCATCCAATCAACATGGTTTAAACAATTATCGTAATTTCTATAGGTTTTTCGGTCCGTTTTACTTCACCATATAGTTACCTAACTTAATTTAGGTATGTAAATAATGTTATGACATTTTGCCGAATTCGTTATTATACAGCGGACCAACTGTTTATTGATTGTATATGTATGTTAAAGATTTCTTTCTTTTTCTTTCACAAGAGGTGAAATTTAAAAGAGAATCTGTGACACAGAGGCCTGATGCATTCGTTGATTAGCCTTACCCTCCGCAAAGAATGTATTAGGCCTCTACGTCACAGATTCTCTTTTCAATTTCGCCTCTGGTGAAAAAGAAAAGAAATCTTTAACATACATATATACAATTATCGTAATTATCTTATTATTTTTTTTAGCTGGCTCTATATGATAAATGTGAAAACTTTTTCTCCATTGTGACAACAACTTTTTATGTACTTTAATCTGAAAATAAAAGGCCTAATTTTTGATTTTGCATGATAATACTAACAATCAACAAAATCGAATAAGTAGTGTACTGTATAATTGCTTATTTAGACCAACTGCTGTAGTAAAAACAAAAAAAGGCATTTTGCGGCGTTTCCTTACTGCAGCTGCTTTATACAAAATTGCAAATCTTAAATATTGTTACGTCTCTGGTCGTTTGTTAATTTTCCGTATAATTTCTTTCGGATGAAACTTAGCGACACAAGTCCTTTCTTAAATAAAACTAGCTTATTCTTTCTCAATACAACTTTGCAATACACTTAATTTCCACAGTCACTTTAACTTAAACACACGCTATAATTCACAACGATTCACGCACTTTAATTACCGTCACTACCGCGCTTGACTCAATTGTCGTCTCTATCTCTTCCTGTCTGCAATTATCCCTCCCGTCACTTCTTGCCGGTCTTATATATACAAAATAGAGGGCGTCTGGCAAACACTCGAGCCTTCAGGAACCCTCTAGATACTCATTACGTGTTACCAGCGT
>NW_013666061.1:579900-585254 GCF_000517525.1 Limulus polyphemus | reverse complement strand
GTATTAGAAGTATTTGCATACGGGAAAGTTAAGGTTAAAATCATTCATCCGGTCATGTTTATTTATAAAGAAAATCTAATTTCAAACCGAACATATGGCTATAACATAAAAAAATATTCGAGATTAACGAACTGAGTTTTAAAAACTCCATCTTACCTGTTCGCAGTCCAAATGAAATCTTCCAGATGCCTGAAGCAAACACTAACATCATTAGCAGTCGTTTCATGATGACTGACGGGCCGACGGGCCGCCTCATCCTCCTAACTTGTGACAAGTGTCCCCACTTTGTCAAAATTGACAGTGGCGCCACAAGTGTCGGGCGAAAAATTTAACGTGGATAATGTTTAATCGTAGGTTTTGAAAAATATGGGGTTTACTTCGTACGGCATTCAACAACGCTCCTGTAACCCCTCAAGAACTTAGCAGTTCTCGTCATCCGGCATTCCGTGATGGAGTTTGCCTAGAAAGAGAAGCAAGAGAAACAGTCAATACCGTTTTTTTGCACACGTGTTTCAACAGTCTCGAAACTATTGCAGAAACATTCAGAAAATTATCATGAAATGATCAACCAGTGGATGTAACAAAGAGCAAATAAACGGATGCGGATTTCACCGATTTAATGTTTACCTAGACGAGCAACCCCCCTGTCTCTGTTACATGCTCATTCAAGTGAACGGCCGTCGAGCAACAATCTCTGTCGTTGTTCGTATCGTGGATGACCACACGCACGTTATCTTCATCCACACAACGGTGTCACATCCTTGTCTTCTGCATGCACGTCTTTGTCCCTTTTAGGTTTGTAAAAGTTAACGGGAACGTACTTTAGGGGAATGAACCTTAAGATTATCAGGAAATAAATGTTAATTCACGGGGAACGGGAAACAAACGTATCATGCAGCATTAGCTTTTCTGCCTGACAATCACGCCATGCAATAAAACTGCTCTTACTCCGACTTTCAATAAAAATCAGTTACAGACTCGTTAAATAATTTCACTTGATTTTCCTTTTTTTGGGGGGGGAGAGAATTCGATTATATTAGATTATTAGCAAATTTTTAGCAATATTTTCCATTAAAAGGAACTGCAATACTATTGATACCAACGTAACACCAAGGAAAACGTATGTCGGGAAGCCCCCACTCCCCCCCCCCCCCCACGCAGTGACTTAGCGTTAAATCTGGGATCTTGTATCACTAAAAATCGGGTTTAGATACCCACGGTGGGCAGAACAGAGATATACTCATTTTTGTAGCTTTGTGCTTTAAAATAAACAAAAGAAAAATAAAATGTAGCAAAGACGTTTTAACAGATATGCTCGTGTTTTCAAATAAAATTATATTGTACATACGACTGTTAGGAGTGTGTCAGTAACCCCCCCCTCCCACCTCCCTCAACACCTTACATCCCTCCGAAAACATAAACATATTACACTGCCACTAAGAAAGATTATCATTACCATAGATACTGAAGGATATTAGGAATGATGTTAGTAAGATAAATAATTGTTGCCCGGGGTACTATTAGATACTAAAGTAGATGTTTTTATAATGGAATGTATTTATAGTCGGGATGGTGTGCATTAAAATTCCGCAGAACGAGAAATATTAGTTGAAGCATAAATATTCATAATAACATTGTGGACACATTTTCTGTACAATATTATAGTAAAAGACAATGACTGAAAACATCTGTACGGTTGTTTAACCGAAGCTGTCGTGTCCTACCTAGCTTTTACAAAACTCTATATCACAGCGTTGAGATTGGACATAAGCTAACAATTTTCAAAATTAACTATGAGTTAACATGAGCTAGTCTTGTTTTACATCAGTTGTACATCATTATGTACAATATGGTAAAAGCTACTTCAAACCATACATTGTATAAGGTATATTTTACTTTGCTTTTTATATGTGGTAAGGGCGTTTGACTCGTAATCTGAGGGTCGCGGGTTCGAATCACAGTTCCACCAAACATGCTCGCCCTTTCAGCCGTAGGGGCGTTATAATGTGACGGTCAATCCCACTATTCGTTGGTGAAAAGTAGCCCAAGAGTTGGCGGTGGGTGGTGATGACTAGCTGCTTTCCCTTTAGTCTTTCACTGCTAAATTAGGGACGGGTAGCGCAGATAGTCCTCGTGTAGCTTTGCGCGAAACTCAAACTAAACAAACAATTTTATATGTGGTATACAGTGTTTTTTGAATATCATATTGCCCCCCAGTGGCACAGCGGTATGTCTGTGGACTTACAACGCTAGAATTCGGGTTTCGATACCCGTGGTGGGCAGAGCACAGATTGCCCATTGTGTAGCTTTGTGCTTAATTACAAACAATATCATATCGTACCGAACAGAATATATGAAAAGCTATCTTAGAAGACGGTGAGAGATTGAGGATCGAAAAATTACCTAGAAACATACCTAGCCGGAAGTATACAGGACATACCTTTTTTCTTGATTTCTACCGGAAGTATACAGGACATACCTTTTTTCCTGATTATAAATTTATTCATGTGATAACGTATATATTATACTACCTAGGAAATCGTGTACACAATAATTTATCCGAGAAAACGCGTATATATGTCAACGTTTGAAAAATCATACAGAAAAAAAAATATCTTCCCCACATTTTAAGGACGCGAAGTTCCGTTTCAGTTATCAAGTTTTCTCTAACTTAAATATTACTTGAGCAACGCAACATGTAAACAGTAACCCGAATAGTTTTAAACCAGAACTACCCTCATTGGCTAATTCATTCAATTCTTTTACGTTTTACGAAATACAATCGAGATTCAGTATTTTATAAAATTCGCTAGATTTTAACTAACTCGGTTGAGTTTACAGGTATTTACGCAATTATCGTATTTTCAAAGCTCTAGTAAAGATAATAAGATTTTCCGAGTCATGTTGTACACACTAATGTAACTTAATGGGTTCTCTTCGTCTCCTTTGCTCATTTAAGAGCATCTCTTCTATATGATGGCTTTAAACACAGGATTATTGGAATGTCTTTATAGTGGTAGTTCAATAACATTATGATTTCTTGCTTAGAAGGAGCATTCGTATTACTGATTACGGTACAATTGGAAACTTTGACTTTTGTTCAAGATGGAATGAAAGACACTTATTCTATTAAAGGATTATGCCAACATTAAGTAATGTTAATTAGAGCCTTTCTCAAAAAGACAAAGGTAATAACTACTGAAATATAATTGATAGTAACTGTATTTATCATCAAGGTAGAAAAACTAACTCAATAAACAACCTCGTGATTTAATGTTTTAATAATTCTATTGATTCTGTTATATTTATTTCTTAAAGCTATTTCCTTTCTTTTTCTATATAAAAAACATACGATGATTTAGAACTCTTTAAAGGCATTAGTCAATCTATATTATTAGATCCTTGTTGGCCTGAAACTTCTATTACAATTATACTTACAAGAATCTTTATCAACTTGAAACCTAATATGCGACCTGTATTTATAAGATGGTTTTATTCACTGCGGGTGTTCTAAAACGTACAACAGCTTCTACTGAACTACATTCACACAGTCTAATATCATGTGGCTGATAAAAGGCTGCTAATGAGATGTTACATGAGATAGTTCAACCCATGCTGGGAAGGATGACGTCGACTTCCTCTGATGAGATGATTCCTTCAAGACAGTAATTAGGTAATAAACAGCCCGAAATAGGAAGCCCCCTGGCGCCAAACGAGATGTAGTCTCGATACTTAAAAAAAATCAACCAATTTCCAATGTTTTGTTATTGTTTTTTTTCGATACAAATACACGCAAAATCACGTCAGTACACCATGTTACTTTTTAGTTTGCATGTGATATAAAAATAAAATAACGGAAAGAAAGAAGAGAAACTATATTAGACAGCGATAAATAAATAAACATTTATCAAAGTAAAATATTTTGCTGTTTTAGCGCGAACTACACAATGGGCTATCTACGCTCTGTCCACCGCAGGGAATGGAACACAAGTAAAAACCACACTATAAACATGGATAGAATCCACTAAGACTAACCTTATTACAAATCACTATGTATTTTTTATGCACACTATTTGCATATATTTTATAATACTTCAAAAACAATGGTTATCGTAGAAATTTCAATATCGTAATTAGCAAAATTATGTTCAATACATCCTGAAACCTCGCCCAGAAAATGTTATATTTGCTGTATGTTATGTTTTATTTACATTAATCGAGGTTTATATACAATTTTTGCTTTTGCAGTTTCAATTACTATCACAAACTGGCGGTTTTAACTTCTCATGTTTCCTCATTTCATTTTCAAACGGAATGTTAACTTTAGAAACTAAACTAAGTAAACACTAGCCATCTAAATCTGTAGAAGCAACTATCGTATTAACAAGGATTTTATTTCATATTTTAAACAGAATGTTAACTTTAGAAACTAAACTAAGTAAACACTAGTAATCTAAATCTGTAGAAAAACTATCGTATTAACAAGATTTTTATTTCATATTTTAAACAGAATGTTAACTTTAGAAACTAAACTAAGTAAACACTAGTAATCTAAATCTGTAGAAGCAACTATCGTATTAACAAGATTTTTATTTCATATTTTAAACAGAATGTTAACTTTAGAAACTAAACTAAGTAAACACTAGTAATCTAAATCAGTAGAAGCATTTCATTTTTAAGCAGTTTTTTAGCGACTTTTATTGAGAAGGACGGCTATGATACATATGAGATATGTATATGTAAATCCACGAATATTTTATCTGGTTAAGGTATAAAGATTTATTAAAGATAAAGTTACTTTAAATAGTTCTACATATGAGTCGGGTGTACCCTACTTGTTAACGTGTCGGACAGTGGATCGAAAAGTCCGATATGCCATTGAATATTCTCCTACTTTCATTTGTGTGGACAGTAGATCGAAAAGGCCGATATTTCACTGCATATTCTAATTATTTCATTTGTGTGGACAGTGGATCGAAAAGGCCGATATTTCACTGAATATTCTCATACTTTCATTTGTGTGGACAGTAGATCGAAAAGGCCGATATTTCACTGAATATTTTCATACTTTCATTTGTGTGGACAGTAGATCGAAAAGGCCGATATTTCACTGAATATTCTCACACTTTCATTTGTGTGGAGAGTGAATCGAAAAGGCCGATATTTCACTGAATATTCTCACACTTTCATTTGTGTGGAGAGTGAATCGAAAAGGCCGATATTTCACTGAATATTCTCACACTTTCATTTGTGTGGAGAGTGAATCGAAAAGGCCGATATTTCACTGAATATTCTCACACTTTCATTTGTGTGGAGAGTGAATCGAAAAGGCCGATATTTCATTGAATATTCTC
>NW_013666061.1:569091-579481 GCF_000517525.1 Limulus polyphemus | reverse complement strand
TCATTTGTGTGGAGAGTGAATCGAAAAGGCCGATATTTCATTGAATATTCTCACACTTTCATTTGTGGGGACAGCAGATGGAAAAGGCCGATATTTCACTGAATATTCTCATACTTTCATTTGTGTGGACAGTGGATCGAAAAGGCCGATATTTCACTGAATATTCTCACACTTTCATTTGTGTGGAGAGTGGATCGAAAAGGCCGATATTTCATTGAATATTCTCACACTTTCATGTGTGTGGACAGGGGATCGAAAAGGCCGATATTTCATTGAATATTCTAATTCTTTCATGTGTGTGGACAGTGGATCGAAAAGGCCGATATGCCACTGAATATTCTCATGCTTTCATTTGTGTGCGTCTTATAACAGGAAGAGTCAATCCAGTTTTACGGTCAAGAATAGCGTTCTGCTGACTGATTGCCTTCCCTCTGGTTTACAGAATTAGGGTCAGCTATACTCGAACCTTGGACTCTTTGACATAGCCGTTAAACCCATGTATCGCATAAAATTCCATTCAGGTTGAAAATCCCAGTCTCACTTCACATTTACGTGTATATTTCCAATGACATAAAATCCCAGTCTCTATTCACATTTACGTGTATACTTCCAATGACATAAAATCCCAGTCTCTATTCACATTTACGTGTATACTTCCAATGACATAAAATCCCAGTCTCACTTCACATTTACGTGTATACTTCCAATGACATAAAATCCCAGTCTCTACTTCACATTTACGTGTATACTTCCAATGACATAAAATCCCAGTCTCTATTCACATTTACGTGTATAATTCCAATGACATATTTTCATATTTTTATTTCATTATTTTAATTTCTCAATCTTAGTCTCAAACTGAAACGTTTAGGTAAACTAAGTGTCACTATGCGAAATATTTATCTTAAGTGTGAATGCGATAACCAATAGAAGCACAAGCTGGAATTATCCTCACAAATAACATTTTAAAATTACTAATGCAGAGGTTTTATATTATTCTCTAGAAAACAACTGGTGATTAGGACAAAATTTTACAGTACGTTACCACGGATTTCAGTCTAGCTCGGGTTTAAATACCAAATGTAACTCAGCATTGTTAAGCTAACATTTAAAGGGAATCAATCAATTTTTTTCTAGCACACAAAAATACAGACATATTTTCTAGCTGGCTTCATTAAAAACAAACATTACATCCTGAAAAATCAATCAAAGAGTTTTGCTTCGTTATTATATGTTTTACCGTAATTACAGCTTACTTTATGGATCGGTGAAGCAATCAGTCATGTAAAAGGAATAAAACTGTATGTCGATAATCACAAACGAGCTAAAGTCAAATCTGAGGGCTCGTGGTACTATTTACTGTATCCAAAAAAGTGTTTTGAATTTATTGTTATGCGATGTTTTTGCTACGATGTCTTCCAAAAATTATACACGAACAGGGGTCAGGGTAATTATCAAAGTCACAAGAGTATGGAGATAGTTGAATACAAACAGGGGTCAAAATGATTCTAAAAGTAACAAGATTTGGAGATGTTATATACAAACAAGGGTCAAGGTAATTTTCAAAGTCACAAGGTTTTGAGATGGTTGTATACCAACAGGGGTCAATGTAGTTCTCAAAGTCACAAGGATATAGAGATGTATGTATATGAGCAGGGGTCAAAATTACTATCAAAGCACAATAGTATGGAGATGTTATATACACACAGGGGTCAAGGTAATTCTCAAAGTCACAAGGATATAGAGATGGATGTATATGAGCAGGGGTCAAAATTACTATCAAAGTCACAAAAGTATGGAGATGTTATATACACACAGAGGTCAAGGTAGTTCTCAAAATCACAACGTCTGGAGATGGTTATATACAGAAAGGGGTCAAGGTTATTATCACAGTCACAAGGATATGGAGATGGTTATATACAGAAACGGGTCAAGGTTATTATCACAGTCACAAGATATGGAAATGGTTTTATGTTCTTATCGATACCAAGCGCAATAGTATGGAGATGTTATATACACACAGAGGTCAAGGTAATTCTCAAAGTCACAACGTCTGGAGATGGTTATATAAAGAAACGGGTCAAGGTTATTATCAAAGTCACAAGATATGGAAATGGTTTTATGTTCTTATCGATACCAAGCGCAAAATGAGTCGAACTGGACTGCTTTGAAGGTTGTTAGATTACACGATATAAACGTAGAATTTCTAAAAATGTAAATGTTTGACTTCGTGTAATAATCATAGAGCTAAAAGTCGATAGCTATTTCACTCACATCTACACCCGTTGACTGAGATCTAAGAATCAACAATATATCTATATATCGATGCACCCTGGTATAAAAACGTTTCGTTTGGCGCGTGTTTTAGTTCTTTTTTTCAACTTTTCCTTATTATTAGCAAATAGTGGCATCAACTGCTGATTCTGGTACGGATTTGGATGGTGCACTTCCTGTCTAAAAAGGGATTACAGGGAGTCCCACGAAGGCAGCTGCGACAAGTACCACATAACCAAACATCCAAAACGCTGTCTCACGTACGAAGCATCAACAGAAACATAAGTTGGGCTGGATTTTGCCAAACGTCTTGGTCATATTTCTTACGGTAGCACGGTTGACCTATGTATGTCATGAAGCAGCTTAACACTGAAAGCACGTGGTTTCCTATGTACAACCTCGGGGTTAATTTTGCTACCCTACCGGTACCATTCCAATACCAAGCAGGTTATGCAACAGTTTACCTACAACACCTAATCGTTATCGTATTATCATCCCCCCCCTTTTTTTACGTCGTCCCAATTGGTCGATTACAAAAAACAAAGATAAATTAACCACAAAAAACTTTTTGTTCTAAAACGTTGCCATTTGCAAAGAGCAAATGTCGTGTTTTGTTATTGATTTTAGGAATCTGACCTTTTGGGTAGAAAACTAGTAATCGTAATTCATGAAAACAGTTGGAATTTAAGTGAACATATACATATATCTAAAAATATTCAAACTGTTGAATTTTGTTTTAGTTAGAACTGTGTGATTATTTCAGTGGATCTCTTAGACTGATGATTTATAATTACGTGTAATGATTGGTGAGATTTTTTTTAATGTGTACAAAATATTTTCCAAATGACCATTTATTTCATGTGATCTACAAATTTGTAACCACACTTTTGTAAAATTACTTAAATACTTGAAAAGCTGCTATAATCCTTTGATCAAACTTTTTGTCACTAATATTTTAATGCAAGATTCTAAAACAGCTTTATCACGCTGTTATGAAATGAAGCTAATTCTACAAATTATTTCTTAATTTTTTTCATCCGCAGCGGTTCTCTGAAGTTTTGAATAGTATGCCTACAGATGGCGCTGTATATTAAGCTGTGGAAACTGTGACAGAACCCGAATTTAGTTTTTCTTTTGAATAGTATTTAATATTGAATAGTATGTCTACAGATGGCGCTGTTCATTAAGTGTGGAAACTGTTACAGAACCCGATTTCAGTTTTTGTTTTTAAGATTTTGCTATCACGAACAGCTTGAAATATAAATTCAGTATTAAGTTAATTATATTTTACATTAAAATATTCATTTTGACACCATGTGTGAAATTTAAGATTTTTTTTTTATTTTAATTCTATCAAATGAAAACTTACGCTGCAAGATCGTTAAGTTTGTTTGTTTGTGAATTTCGCGCCAAGCTACACGAGGGCTATCTAATTTAGTAGTGTAAGACTAGAGGGAAGGCAGCTAGTTATCACCATCCACCGCCAACTCTTGGGCTACTATTTTACCAACGAAAAGTGGGATTGACTGTCACATTATAATCCCCCCCGGCTGAAAGGGCGAGCATGTTTGGTGGGACGGGGATTCGAACCCGCGACCCACAGACCCGCGAGTCGAGTGCCCTAACCACCTGGTTTAGTGTATGTTTTGCCTCTTCAACAAGGAGAAGAAGAACAATAATATTTACTGCTTTTTTACTGTTTACTATTCTTAATGTAAAACAGATACAAAGCTGATGATTTTCATGTAATGTGAGCGCATCTTTATACAGATAATGTCTTATTTCGCCAAACAAGCAAATACTATTTACTTTTTGTCAGACGACATAAAATTGTGAGGTTCCTACAGCAATACATTATGATAAGTCCCCAGGTGGCCAGCTGTAAGCCCGAGGGCTTATAACGCTAAAACTTGGGCTTAAATACGAACGACGGGCCGAGCACAGATAGTTCATCGTGTAGTTTTGCGCTTAACAACAAACGAACAGTATTATAAGTCCTTTAGTTTATTAAAAAGAACAGACGTTCCCATTTTGGACGTTCTGTCGTTTCTATGCATGACTTGGAGATGTAATTGGTTGTAATAATGTTTCGACACCCACATCTATACAATAAACAAACAGAGTGAGACGAAACAGAAGTAACAGTCCAAACAAATAAGACAACAAGGCAGAGTACATTTTCGTAGCAAATACTAGGGATAGGGAGTGCTGTTAAAATATAGACCTCAGCATTAAGAAACTAAAAGGTACAATCTGAATTAAATAAACAATGATCTGTACATTTGAACTGTCAGAAACGCTCCGATAGCTAACTCAACAGATTCACTAAGGGAACAGTAACATTTAACCTTTGGCGTTTGAGTTTATCTTTCTCGCATCAACAGCACTTTTTACGTTTGAGTGTTGGAGAAGTTTGTACAGATCGGACTTATTAGACGACTACCAAAATCTAAAAATCTTAAAATTAAGCCTCGTTATAAGGAACGTTTAGTGATTTTTTTTTTCGTGAAAGATTGGTGTCATGTCCTGTGCGATAGTTGTCTTAATATTTTTTGTTTTGTTCAGCTGCATGTTAATAAAAATACAGTTTGATACTCAAAACATTCTGCGACTCGTTGAATTGACTAGTTCAGGCCTAATGAACTTAGCACACTGATGTATTGTTGGATAATATTACGTCTGTATTTTTCCTTTTCCCATAATGCACAGTAATAATATATAGGCTTATATTAAAAATATAATAACGAAATTTAGAATATTAACTAATACTACTAACGTCTAAAGATAATTTCCATATTTGAATTTCATAAAGTTACTGTCTTGTTCGTGATAATACTGTATGCACGAAAATGCAAACGAGCTTATCCTATGAAAATAGCAGATGTTTTAATTCTTTTATTACTTCTTTGTCACTAACTTCATTTATTCGTTTATAAAATTGTTTATACCGTGTTATAACAGAAGCTTTCAACGAGACAGGCCATAAAACTAAATGTCCTTCATGTGATTAATAATAAAAAAAAACGTTCCGGAGGTGTGTTTCAGTCTAGATTTCAGACAAAACATTGTGGGTGACTAATGCGTCCTTATAAAAGTTTATAATTACCAGCGCTTATCTGTTTGAACATGCAAATAAACAGTAGCTGTACTAGATGGAAAAGTTAATGAACCGAACTAATACGTATATATATATATATATGTACACACAACAGAAGCACGGTTTTCTGGAGTATTTAATTATGGTATTTTTAACAAATCTTACATCGTTAAATAAATTAATACTTTATGTTAAATAAGCATCTTTTCATCTCTCTGGCTTACAAGACATGCCTTGAGTTTTATTCCTCCATTAGCTACTCGACGTATCAGTCAAAAGCATGTATACGTCTTTCATCTATTCTTAATTGACTTTTTTAATCTTCAATATATCTTTCACTTGAAAGTATTATTGAGCAAATGATGCTAATTATGAAATGGTATATTGGTATGCAAAAACAAATCAGCTTAAAAGTTCTGAGCAACATTGAGAAGTAAGTTATTTTCTACATTCAAATTCTCAGAAAGCAGTTTAATTTTCTTATAAAGTTATTGTTTTAATTCTTCTTTGTAATACGTGGTCCACTTTATTTACCAAGAACGGTATATTCAGTGGAAGTCATCAAAAATTAAGGCTTAAAAAAAATCACTTTTTTCATTACTTGCAGTAAATCAACCAGATAAGAATATTCCGCGTCTATTCACTGGAAGATCATAGCGAACGTTTTTTTTTCTCATCAAGATTTATAGAAAAGCATAATATTTTCCAACTGCATCCCTTGTGATTCCTTTCATGTACAGTAAAACAACCTGATTTTTTCTTCTTCTTAAGACACGCGGTCGTTGATCTTAGAGAACACAGCGTTTCTTTTGAACACTTTCCTATTTTTATTTCACTAAGAAACCTTAAATTAAACCAGTGACTTATTTTTCTTTAACATTTGAATGGTTTCAGCCAAGTTCTATTAGTATTAACTAACAGAGTCATATCGAATCCAGTCCCCCTACGGCTATTTTTCACTACTGTTGGAGTTTTTTTTAATAATTATATTTCCCAGATTTATTTACTTTACGAGACTTTATTTGTGAGAAAATAATGAGTGGTTCAAGGCCCGATTAATTCATATTTCTTCTTATTATTAATCGGTTAACCCCAGATTTACTAATGGGGTTTCTATGGATATTTTTAACGTTTCAACAATTATTTTATATTCAATTATGCACCAAATTTCTTGTGTGTCCATGACTTTAATGATTACCGAATTTCTTACATGAGCCATACAGTAAGATGTAAACAAAATACCATCAACAATGTAATTACTCCCACTAATTACTGCTGGAGTTCCCTTTTAAAATAAAAATAGAGTGAATTTACTTGGCTGGAATATGACAGACACAGTAGTGGTCAAGGTGTAAGGTTTCTTTTTCAACCAATATTTTTGAAAAAAAAAACACACAAAAAAACAGCAAGAGGGAATCTTCAATAGCCGCGGCACTTGAAATTATTTTAGGCAGAATTAGAGTAAATTAATCTATGAGATCTCCCCCTCCTTTTTATTAGGTATATTATTATGCGCCAGAATACTAAACGTGGGGTGCGCGTACACCCGATTCAATTTTATTACTCATCAAGATATCTACTAGCCTGCGCTCAAATTGAAATTGTTTTAGGCAGGATTAGAGTAAATTAATCTATGAGGCCATGGGCGTGGTTAAATACATCAATCGAAATAGTTTGACCTCCTGAGCTGAAGACTGTAATTAGATCTAAAATCGGTCAAGAGATGACGGAGCTGTGAATTAAAAGTTTGTACTTGGAAAACCCAGAGCCATTCTATGAGCAGCTAGCTATGCCGTGGTTAAATATAGTCATGCTAATAATAATGGAGTTACATTCAATTCTTTCTTCGATATGAGGTCAGAAGTGGTCAATGTGTCGGACTGTGAATATAAAGGTCCATGATTCGCGTCTACTCCCGTTGCCGTAAAAATACACTCCGCACTTTTGGAGCATGAGGGCGTTATAAGAGTAGCGGTCAAATCTCACTATTCTATTAGAGTAACCGTGGGGACGTTATAATGTGAAGGTCAATCCCACTATTCGTTGGTAAAAAAGTAGCCCAAGAGTTGGTGGTGGGTGGTGCTTACTAGCTGCCTTACCTCTAGTCTATCAGTTTAAAAACTAGATAGTCCTTGTGTAGTTCGCGAATTTCCTAAATCTAAAAACAAACCTTTCGATATGAATCTACATTTATATAAAGTTCTAACTTGGAAAATTCTACACTTTGAAAACGTCCATACTAAAATTTTAGAAAATTGCTAGATAAACAAACACAAATTGAATGAAGTCAATGATCGAAGTTAATATTAATTCGAGAAAAACAACAACTTTTTTTTATTAACTAGGCTATACATCTGCTTCATTAACGAATGTCTTCGAATGATTAATTAAAAATAAAACAGCATGTCATGTCTGTCCCAAAAATAATTAATGTTATCAATGTCAAGTCAAGATTAAAATGATGGAATTGCTACATTATAGATGGTCTTAGTAATACCTTCTTCTGATCCATATTAAATTAATGTTATAAGTCATGATTTTAATGTTACAATTTAGATGTTAGATAGAGGGAGCAGCAGGTTCTATTGAGAACTTAACTTAGGCCTAGAAAGTTCTGAAGATTTGACATCCGGTATTTTAGTACATTGGAGGGTAGCTTATAAACACGTGGGTCAGTGAAGCATTAAGAAGATAATTTCCGGAAAGTAAAAAAAAAAAAAATTAATAAGATAGAGAGTTGTTTTTAGTGGGTAGAGTGAATCAGTCAGTGTGCTTTCATTTAGTGAAGTATCTGGATTTGTGTTACATATCGCATTACGTTGTACTAGTAAGTTTATTCTTTATGTTAGTATGGTGCAGTTAACGTTGTTTGTAAACGTAGGCCTACAACAAGTTAAAACAGTATATAAGTGTTAGAGGTTGCAGAAACTTCCAAGAAGAAATGATCTGATTTGTTATCATTTATGTGGATTGGAACTTAAATTATTTTCACCAGATAACTTAAAAGAACCTGTGAATGAAAGAACAACGTCACAACACAAGTATCAACGACCGTCCTCTAACATTGAATCATTCAAAATATAAAAAACAACAAAGACAGGTGAAATAAGAAATTAGGTCATGGATAGACAGGTAGATAAAATGTAATCAACTGTTGAGCTACAGTGGTTAATCTCACTAATTCAGATCTTTGTAAGCTCTATTCAAAATGAGTCAGATTTCTTATTAAGCTGTTATTTTCACCAAATAGTAAGCACGGAGTATAATTCTGATTGAAAACGCACCAGTCCTTCAACCCGGATTACGGTGTCACTTGATTAGATACTGTAATCACGTTGTCAGTAATCATTAGACCAATGTGACATTTGACATGCTAATCATAGTAGGTTCTTTGTTGACGGAATGAAAATTCTGGATAAACAATCAAAACATTGTCATATTTTGAAACATAACTAATTTATCTCCCCTACTGGGTAGCAATGTGAGGAAGCATGAGTTGACTCATTCGTGATCATATAACTATAATAATCAGGGCAATGTGGCCCTGGCGGCCCTTTAACAAGCTGGAAAAATTATATGTATAAGTGTATGAGTAAATAAAGTATAGCGTTCATCATACGTTTTTGTCAGGCAGCTTTCGCCACAACGCGTCGCTTTCTCAACACAACGTCGTATACGTTAGTTACTTCAACAATCGAGTACAGTACAAATACCGAACTGGAAACAGAGCTGCCAGGGTACAAAGAAACGATACAATTAGCGTAATTTAATGACATACAAATATCAGTTATTTAGCAGTGTTTTATTACATATATAAATCTTCTCAGTCTACAATACTTTGTGTTTTACAGAATATCTTTCAGTTAGTGTTTTATATTTGTGCTCATACTGCTTCTTTTTTTATACAGGTCTGATGTAAAATAAGTTTATGCCGGGTAGTACAGGTATGATAACAACGATTACAGATGGCGCTGCAAGGTGACATTGAAACGGTATTTGTTTATCACGTGACCGTATTAAGTAACTGCAGCCAAAAGTGTGAATTTAATGTCAATGTTTATTCACTCACTTATCAATTAGTAGGATTGTTCCAACAATCCAATGTTAATTAACACTGGAGCAAATAATCATATACAACATTACGTGATGCACGTCACTGAAGTTATGCTTCGTGCTGTTGCTCAACATGTTCGACTTCGTCTGGAGCCTGTTTTTGAAATGGACAGAGGGCTTATGAGCATCTGATATGTCTGACATTGATGTTACTGTATTTTTAAGATGGAATAAAATTCACTGTATTTCAAGATCGCTTTGTAGCGTCACCTATGATTATTTTCTTTCATAGACGTGTTCATTGTATCTTTATATGTCATCCCAATATTTGAAGGAAAAACTCTCTTCAAAAGTTATTTAATTGCAAAAGCACGACTAAGCCACGATGAAAATATATTAGTATTATTTTATAATTATCAGGCTTAACGATCACTTTCCGTTTTATTTCGAAATGTGTTTTTTAATCTCAGTAGTGCATAAATAGTTTGATTTCTATTAAATTATAGTACGCAATCTAATTATTTATTACATTACCACCCCATTGTATAATCGCTTCAGTTAACTAGAATAGCTAACTTTTGTCTCGCTGCTCTGGTTCAGAACAAGAAGAAATAAATTGTATTAGATCGTCAAAAAATTAATTTCGCGTTTTGGAATACTTTCATTAAACACTCCTCCAAAAAAACGTACATCACGAAGCGCCTAAACGCCGCATTAGTGCAGACAATATAATGTGTAAAGATTATTATACTCTAATGTAATGCTGTTTGAAAATAAGAAGGAAAACAACGCCTCTGTAGCCATAAAGAATATCAAAGAAGTTTATGGAAATGTTTTGAACGTTCGTAAGTGTCAACGGTGGTTCATCAAATTTCATTCAGGTAACTTTAGCCTTAAAAACTGTGATGGCAAGGGCCGACATGTTTGAATTGATACTGATGCTCTGAAGACGCTTGTTAAGTCTAA
>NW_013666061.1:564503-568150 GCF_000517525.1 Limulus polyphemus | reverse complement strand
TGTTTGGGTGCCTCACGAACTATCCGGTGATCATCGTTTCCAATGTGTGAACGTTGGCTAGTCTCTTCTGGCGCTTAATGCGCGTGAATCATTTTTGGACAGAATTGTTACCGGTGATTAAAAATGGATTCTCTATGCGAATATTAAACGCCAAAAACAATGGCTCAATCCTAGATAAAAACCACTTCTGACGACAAAACCTGGACTCCATCGGCAGATAGTGATGCTTTGCATTTGGTGGGACATCAAAGGAGTAACTCATTTCGAACTTTTCAATCCACAGCGAACTGTCAATGCAGGGATCTATAGTCAGTAACTGGAAACGTTTAAATCAAGCCCTTTATCAGAAACGTCCTTCACTCGTCAATCGGAAAGGTGTTCTTCTTCTCCACGACAATGCACGTCCACATGTGGCACGTTTAACGCAACACAATATTATAGAGTTGGGTTGGGAAGTTCTCCCCCAACCACCATATTCTCCAGATATGACACTATCAGATTGCCATCTTTTTCGTTCGCTGCAACACCATCTTAATGGGAAAACGTATGCAAATGTGGAAGTTGTTAAAGAAGACATCGACATATTTTTTTGCTTTAAAGCCAAGAGATTTCTTTAATCAGGGCATTAACAACCTGATTGTAAGATGGAAAAGCATCATCGATAAGAATGGAGACTATTTCATTTAATAAATATTTTGTTTTGATGTATAAGTTGTTCGGATTTTTCATCTAAACAAAAGCGACATTAATTTCTTGACGTCCTAATATAATACCTAAATCACACTTATTTTTTCGCTGTACATAATCTTATTGCCTAAATTACGCATATAGGAAAATACTGGATATCAGAATTTGCATAAAAGTGACCTCTGTTTTCTTTTATATCCTGTAGCATGTTCTGAGAATTCTAAGAATATATAATTTTCGATTGAGTAATTAATAATACTGTTGTACTACGAAGTTTAATGTTTCAAAACACGCGCTCCATTTTCATTTTAATTTGAAATTGCTCACGTGTACGATATAAAAATTATTCTCAAAAAACATAACATAACATTTTGGGACAATATGGGACCTATTGGTCCATCTCGGCTGTTACATCCTCTAAACTAAACTAAAACTATTAATAAATAAATTTAAAAAAATTAAACTAGCCTTTATCATTCAAATACTTATCAAGCTTTCTCTTAAACTCACTTAAATTGACTGCCTCCACAAAAGTTTGTTCAAATTACTGTTTGAAGAAAGTTTACACGAGACCTGAGAATCTCAGCCATATCATGCAACACTTTCATCAGTATTTATATATCTAATCCGAAACGGTCAAAGCTTCATAGAATTCTTATACGGAAATTTCCATTAGATCACTCAAGTATTTGATCACTGTTCAAACCACAGATCCATACTCTACATTTGCAACATAGGTCGCCATCTTGAGACAGCCACTTCCTGGAGGACCACATTTTTTTGGGTAATCTCTTGTTGTTTAATAGTGAGTGGTCAAGAAAAGACTAATAAACTTGCTTGAAAATCGTGAAATCTTTAGGTGTAACTAGCACGAAGAAGACTGATCCAGTTAAGTGTGATTCGGGGATCCATAGAGCTCTGCTAACCACACTACTAGCTGGAGGTAACTAGCACGGAGAAGACTGATCCAGCCAAGTATGATTCTGGGGTTCATAGAGCTAACTATACTCCTAGCTCATTGGCGTTAAAGAGCTGTACAGGAAACTAATTAGCCAATAACAGCAGTCACAAATAATTCTTCGTGGTTTTTCTTCTGATTATAGTGGTAACACAAGTAAATGAGTAAAGTTAGGTTGCTCTTCAGTTTTTATCTTTAATAATTCTTCGTGGCTTTTCTTCTAATTATAGTGGTAACAAAAGTAAATGAGTAAAGTTAGGTTGCTCTTCAGTTTTTACTTTTAATAATTCTTCGTGGCTTTTCTTCCAATTATAGTGGTAACACAAGTAAATGAGTAAAGTTAGGTTGCTCTTCAGTTTTTACTTTTAACGGAAGAATCGCACAATTTTTATTAAACATTTAAGATTGTATTGCGAATATAGTTAAGCACGAACTGTGATATATGATTTAACTTTTAGGCGAGATTTATCCTATATGGTATTAACACCATAAATATATAGTATAATTAATCAAATGATGTCTTGTCAGCGCGAATCTTGTGAAGTTCATATTTCAGTTATATTACAGTGAACAAAACATTTCGTCTCTCCAGCTTCGCCATTAGCTCCTGCTGCAATGTGGAGCCATAGTAAGGTCCCTGTGTATTTTTGAACCTATATTTTCTTATACGCTGTATACTTCAAAGTGAGAGAGATGGACAATTTTTAACAATTTTTTTACACAGTATTACTTTAACGTAGTGTTAAATGTCTGAAATAGTTACTCAAAACTGAACCCTTAGAAATAATAAAATATGATTGTTGCTTAGTGTGTTATATTTTAGTTCGTTTATTTTATTCAGAGTTTTCTAATTTGTTTGTTTGTTGTGAAACAGAAAGTTGCACAATGTACCATGCTCACCACGGGTATCGAAGCCTCAATTTTAGCGTTATAAGTCTTCAGAATTCCCACTGAGTCACCAGGGGCAAGTGTTATAATGCGATGAAAAGGAAGTACTTGTCATGTGCAGTTATTACAGGTATTAGGTAAATTTCTAAGGTAGTCGAAGAAGAATAAAGCTTAGTACATTTAAAGGTAAAATTATTTTAAGTGCCTTAGTCTGAAGACAAGTTTCCAATGTCTAGCTTCAATATATTCCATATCATTAGCTATGACTTTTAATATTACATCTCTCACGGCTGTAGTGTGTGTGGCTTTACTACGGGTCACAGCCATTATAATGGTCTTTGTGAATTCTGAAATAGGCATGCACGTTCATCTACGTAGATAAAAACATCAAGCGCTTCATATGTGATACGGCACTGCTTGATGAAGACGCTCCTGACAACAAAATATACAGAATTCAATCTAGGCTTATCACCGTCACATTCCAAAGCGCTTGAAATACACAAAGGAATCATATGCTTTCACCAACAGATCGGAAAAGAAAAACGACGATACACGGAAAAGACTTTATTAATACTCCGAGGCAAGCAACGCTCTAGGATTCTTTCTCTGGATCGAGAAAAGTTCTAAGTAAGATGAAGAAAACCTTAATTTTCAAATCGGGGCACTGTATAAAGTTCAAGGAGATTGAAAAAAAAGAACGCAGCAAAACAACACATATGAACTTGATAAGTAACGGTATAAATTGCTAAAACTTATAATTTTTAAAAAGGCAGTTTATAAGTTAAAGTGGTTGAAAAAAATTAAATTAAATTTTAAAATTGCATGTTTCAAATTTTAAAGAGGCTCATAAATAGTGTAGTAGAGATATAGGTTTTTCTGGTAGGCCGAGAACAAGTAAACAAAGTTGGAGGCACCCTCTGATGAAAGACATGGAGACAAAAATATCTTGAAAACACGAACGCTTTGTAATGAGCTTAATTCCCTGTGTTATTTATTTTGTTATTGCGTTATCTGTATAATAATGTTTCACACTTGAATCAATGTCAAAAGATAGTGAAATGTCATTTAATAGAAGGAATGTTTATCTATCTCGATAATGTCCCCAATAGCACAG
>NW_013666061.1:562709-563633 GCF_000517525.1 Limulus polyphemus | reverse complement strand
GGTGATGACTAGCTGCTTTCCCTCTAGTTTTACACTGTTCAATTAGGGACGGCTAGCGCAGATAGCCCTTGTGTAGCTTTGCGCGAAATTAAAAAAACAAACAAACAAAACAAACAGTTAGTTCTACTACTATAATTTAGGTTCCATCTTATTTTACTTTGGCCTATCAAAGGGTTGTGTTCTACGAAACCGCTCTATCTTAGAGAAGTGCACAGAAAGGAAAGATAAATCAAGTCTGTCAAATATATATTCTCATCACAACCTGTTAAAAGATAATACAGTGAAATAAACGAGGTGTTTAGTCAAGCGTATGTTGCTATGCGACTACACTTTCTATATACAGTAAATGATCAATTAACTTTGTGTATAAATAGTCATACAGTATTGTATGTATCAGCTATCATGTGGACAAGTAACAAACAAGTTAGAAAAGACATATCAGTGGTCACGAATATTAATTTAAAAACTAAACACAAACAGGTAACTAAATAGATGCTATATTCGGAATGCTAAAGATCAATAATATGATTAATAACACGTTTATTTACAGTATTTAGATACTACAATAGTTTAAACTCTCTGTCTTCAAAAGAGTGAAAAAAAAACAAACGGAGTCCATACCATTTCCGAAAGTCTATGATTTTTGTATTGTACTCAAACGTACATTTCTGAACGTATTATCGTTTCGCTAGCAGAAGTAGAGGTTAAAGTGGTAAATAGCTTGGTGTTTTACGTAACTAAGTAACATAATTTTATGTTTTCTTTTCGGTTCACACAAATGACAGGACACATAATTTTATTTCACATATAATGCTGGATAACACGGATCCGTATATTTCTCGTTATACTTTTCGGTTCACACAAATGACAGGACACATAATTTTATTTCACATATAATGCTGGATAACACGGATCCGTATATTT
>NW_013666061.1:553367-562003 GCF_000517525.1 Limulus polyphemus | reverse complement strand
TTCGGTTCACACAAATGACAGGACACATAATTTTATTTCACATATAATGCTGGGTAACACGGATCCGTATATTTCTCGTTATACTTTTCAGCTTGACTAGAGTTAAATTTGAAAACTCTACTTAAGAAAACTAAAGCATGTTTAAAGCAACAAGTTTCCTTTATATTGAATTAGGCCTTTGTTTTGTGTTTTCAATTAGACCTTTGTTCTGTGTTTCGCACTTTGTCTATTAAACACAAAAACAATTATTATTCAAAACAGCTGACCACAAATTTGGACATATTAAAAACAACCAAAAAGAAAGAAACTGTGACACGAGTAATATTTACTAGAGTTTTATTGGACCGCCGAATAGGTAGGTCGTAAGCTTTCTTTAAAAATGTTTGTCAATTAAAACGATAGCTTCGAAGGAATGTTTAGAGCTGAAACATCCATCTATCTGGATTCACAATTAGAACTGTTTATGTAAAATGACTTAGCTTAGACTATTCAGTATTATCACGTGGATTAAGTAGTACAAGTAAGTATGGGATACACCTCATTCTTCAGTAAAATAAGTTATTTACAGGATAAGAATTATCGATATTTTTATCAGAAACGTTTTAAAATGAAAGACTAAGTTACAAAGAATGCTGTTTTACTTACACAGTTCATGGCGATAATACAAAATGCCTTTTAAAAAAACTTAAATAACTCATTACTAAGATACAAAAAATGTTATGTCGTAAATACACAAGTCAGTAATGGCTATAATATAAAGCATGTTAATTACACGACTCATGGCTAAGCTACAAAGTATAATTTATCTTAATTAAATAACTCATTGCTAAAATACAAAGAATGTTGTGTTATCATTATACAACTTATGATTAAAATACACCATAATCATTTTAGACAAGTCGCTTTAATGTATGTGGCCTGTCCACGTCGTAAGTATCCAAGTTCTACAATCAACTGTAAGAAAGCGTCAGAAAAAGTCATCTTCATGACGTTATTTACTCTCTGGTATGGTAAACGCGCGAAAATCAAGGAAACGGAATCTTCATTTCCGTTGCTCTGTATATAAATGGAGTGGAACGATTGGTATGTCACTGTGGCTTACCATGCAGTAATATATAACTGTTCAGATTCGATATTCTAGACTCCTTCGGTTAATTCATGGTATATAAAATTTAAATATATATATATATCAACAGAAAATTGCATAATATGAATTTGCTCAAAAATTCAGGAACAAGATTGTTGCGTAAATCATTTAACCTTTCTTTTTTTTAATTAACAAAATCGATGATAACATTGCTCAGTTGAGTGGGAAGCCAATTGCGGAAACATAACTACCAGATATAATTAATAGTATATAATATAACTAACACTAATACCAACAAACCAAGCGGTAAATACCGCAGTAAACTAACACTAGTACCAAAAAACCAAGCGATAAATACCCAGTAAACTAACACTAGTTCCAAAAAACCAAGCGATAAATACCCAGTAAACTAACATTAATACCAACAAACCAAGCGGTAAATACCCAGTAAACTAACACTAATACCAACAAACCAAGCGATAAATACCCAGTAAACTAACACTAATACCAACAAACCAAGCGATAAATACCCAGTAAACTAACACTAATACCAACAAACCAAGCGGTAAATACCCAGTAAACTAACACTAATACCAACAAACCAAGCGGTAAATACCCAGACTAAAGCCCCAGACTTTACATTATACTGCCAACAAATCATTTTTTTTTTTAAAGAACCATAAGTGTAAAAATTTTAGTATCAACTGTACACTCACATACTGGATCACGTTCGGAAAATCGTTCAGAATACTTTACTTTAAATTCTTATAGAAAACAAAAACAAGAAGAAATATCTGTCTGTCGTCCTGATATGCACTTTGTCTTTCAAGAAATGACAGATCGATTTATGATGAATAATATTTGAACACATTGCTTCAGCTAGCGTGTTTTAATTCAATATTTACCGTAGCTTCTTTGGCGAGCTCTGGGACTACTAGTATAACATAGAGGGTTCAGATCGATACGTTTGCTCTATTCGAGTGTGTGTGTCTCTAAATATATACATATATATGTATAGCTAGCTCCATAAATCAATATCGAACCACCAGTCGAACGTTGTTCTTCTGGATTTATTCCAAAATCCCTTTACTTTTTTAGGGCATATAGGGCATTAGTATTTGGGCCTGAAGGCCAGTTGAAACAAAAAAAGTCCATCATAGCTCCGTGTCTAGCGTAAATCAGCGAATTAACGGTTCGTGTCCCGTTCGCGGTTTGTGCTGTTGACTAGCTGCCTTCCCTATTAGTCTACCAGTTCAAAATTATGAAGGATTAGCGCAAATACCTTTGTGTAGCTGTGCGCGATTTCTCGAAACAAACAAGCGAACGAATGAAACGCATAAAATATGATAACCTTGACAAAAGCTAGTTTAACGTTGAATGAGTTAAGTTTCAGAAAAAATAAAGTTTTAAAGCTCTAGCTGTTATACAGAGTAAAAATGTCTCTCATTAAAATGATCTCTAAAATTTGATTTCGTAAAAATACAATTTAGACAACTTAAGTAAAATCTAAATTATAGCCCAACTGAAGAAGGGGGCTAAGCTGAAGCCATACTACACACACACACATAGTCATGATTTGACATTTATTCAATCACGTATTACTTAAACTTTTATTTAAATAAAATATTGTATTGATCATATGTTTAAGTAAGTAGGCAACATTTAAAGGCTAGTTTCATCTAAGCAAGTTCCCAAAATTTTATTGAAAAATTACATCAATGCATCTATTTGTAAGACGTAATAGTTTTAATACAATCAAATGAAACTTAAATGTATATTTTGTTTCAGTGCTTGTTGAACTTCGCGTAAAGCTGCACAAGGATTATCTGCGCTAGTCGCCCCTAATTTTGAAATGGTAGAATACAGGAAAGGCAGCCAGTCAACAACACCTACCGCCAACTTTTGGGCTACTCTTTTCAGACCGAATAGTTGGATTTGACTGCCACTCTAATTACGCCTCCACGTCCCCAAATTTCGAAGCGCACAAGTTTTTTTGTTGCTAGTTAGAGCGCTTGACTCGCAATCTGAGGGTCACGAATTCGAATCCCAATCCCACCAAACATGCTCGCCATTTCAGTCGTGGAGGCGTTATATTGTGACGGTCAATCCTACTATTCGTTGGTAAAAGACTAGCCCAAGAGTTGGCGGTGGGTGATGAGGACTAGCTAAATTAGGGATAGCCAGCGCAGATAGTCCTCGTGTAGTTTTGCGCGAAATTAAAAACAAACAAACAAAAAAGAAACAATCTTTTGTTGTTGTTTCTCTCGGTAACGATTCACGAACCATGGAACCTCCGATTTACAATTCGGCACGCTAACCCTTGGACCCCTCTCGGTTCCCTAAACGTATATGCTCGTATTTTAAGTTTCAGATCCATGTCTTTTTACCCCCTCCTCCCCCCAACAAAACGACAATTATATGACATACTATCAAACTTTGCGTTTTGCAAACGTGAAAGATCTAACACAGGAGGATGATGAATAAAGATAGTTTTCGCGAGATGATAAAGGCAATAAATGCCCTGAACAGTTTTCTGTCAGTGCTACGCAAGATCCATTGACATATACACAGTAGAGTTAATAAAAATAAAACATTCTTTACAAAACATAGCTCTTTCACGACTGAGTACTTTCGAGCTGAACAATATTTAGTCCTTTGACTTTTTCATACCATCCTGTATAGTTTTCATTTTCTTGGATGAGGGTTAGATATTTGCTGTTCTATCGGCACGTGGTTTTCATTCAAAACGAGCTATTGTTCCTTTTTTATTAATGCAATAACTATCTTTATAGTCTTTCAGACACATTAACCATGGTTGGATTGAAAGATTTAAAGTAAACTTTCTGGTGATGAAAAAAATAATTCGGTCTGAATCTATTTATGGTACAGTTCGATCAATCTAAGTAGCAAACAGAGAATAAGTCAAACTCACATTTAAAGGCTTTCTTCACAGAAAAGTTGATGTAAGGCATTATTTTTTTTTACTCTAAGTACAATTAATGCGTTAAGAATAATTAATGATATGAACGAACACTGCCGGTTTACAAACTTCCCCTTGTGACTAGTATAAAAACGAAGCGCACAAGTTTAATATATCATATCGAGTTTTCTAAGTGATTAATAACGAAGAATATACATCTATATATATATATTCAAGAGAGTATTATGTGTTTATCAAAGGAATTTGGTTAGGTGAAATAATCTTTTAAGAGAAATTCAAATGATATCAAAGAACAAAAACTAAAGAAAAGTAGCTCCATCACTGTCGACTGAAGTTTTGGAGGTAACATAATACATATATGCTATTCAAACAATTTGATACTATGGATTCGGTAATACAAATTGTAAAGTACAAAAACCAACTTATTAATCACAGGACTAGCCTATGATAATAATACAACTGCTTATTGTTAATAAAAACAATTATGATACTATTTTTTTTTCTTTTTTGTTTATATGTGTATGTATATGAACACCTGTATAAAACACAGACCAAAAAACAGACTGCGTTTTATAATTTAAGGTAATTGTGTTGATTCATTCAATTTTCATGTTCATTGTTTTTTGTTCTTTTTTGTTTTCGACAAAAATTTCCGAATATATTTGTTAATTGTCTTAGCTGTTACAATTAAAAAATAGTGTTTTATTTGTTTGCATAAGCTTTCATCGGCGTCCCCTCCCCGCACAGTAGCTCAGCGGAAAGTCTGAGGGCTTATAACGCTAAATTTCTAGTTTCGATACTCGTGGTGGGTTGAGTACAGACAGTACATTGTATATATTTTTGCTTAACCACAGACAAACAAACAAAGTTTCACCGTATTTTGTTATAAGTGTAAGTCGTAACTTAATAACGGAGTACAAATAAAGTAAACGTGAATAAAACACTGAAATATGTGATTAATAATCCCTTGACAAAGAGAAAGTGAATAAAACATTAAAATATGTGATTAATAATCCCATGACGAAGAGAAAGTGAGTAAAACATTAAAATATGTGATTAATAATCCCTTGACAAAGAGAAAGTGAGTGGGATTATTAATCACATATTTTAATGTTTTCGTCATAAGAGAAAGTGAATAAAACATTAAAATATGTGATTAATAATCCAATGACAAAGAGAAAGTGAGTAAAACATTAAAATATGTGATTAATAATCCCATGACTAAGAGAATGTGAATAAAACATTAAAATATGTGATTAATAATCCCATGCCGAAGAGAATGTGAATAAAACATTAAAATATGTGATTAATAATCCCATGACGAAGAGAAAGTGAGTAAAACATTAAAATATGTGACTAATAATCCCATGACGAAGAGAATGTGAATAAAACATTAAAATATGTGGTTAATAATCCCATGACGAAGAGAATGTGAATAAAACATTAAAATATGTGGTTAATAATCCCATGACGAAGAGAAAGTGAATAAAACACAAAAATGTGTGATTAGCAGGTCTGTGGCATATTTATTAAGGAAATAACATACAAAAACCGAGTGAAGTCCTAACTCTTGTGATGAGGGAGTTGATGTCGTTAGAGAAATAATTAGATGCTATCACGTGTTATTAATGAGCCAATGATACAAAACAAAACAAAACAAAAAACAACAACAAAAATTCAAAAAATATCAACACGTGAAACACATTTGTGCTTGCAGCCATTATAATCAACGCCGATAATAGATTTTACGAAGACTAGATCTCCACAAAAACCTTTCCTTTTGAGATTTGGGAAGTTCATAAGCAACCGTCTTAAGCTTGTACCCTAGTAATTTTTGCTACTGATGACTGACTTGGAAGTTAAAAAGAGTATGACGCATACCCATAGGGCCATGTGCTTAACATATGCTTCCAATTATTGGGCCAACAAACAGATGAGAAGTTAAAACTGAGCAAAAACTTATCTAACTTTCCGGTTTATTCCCATAAATCTTCCCATTGAAGCAGGGATTTGAAAGGACAGTGCCACATTTAAATCAACCGATAATTAAAAATAGCCTGCCCTCACAAAATCCTCAATAAAAAAAGTACATATCTTTACCAGTCCAAGCATTAATATAACTCTACAACTTTATCTCATGTCAGCCGAGAGTTCAGATAAATTTTTCATTGTTTTTCAAAACATAATGAGAATATAAACGTTAGTTACTCAATAGTATATAGTGTTTGATTCAGCTGGATAAAAACGCTTTGATCTATTACTGTTTCCAGAGACCCCCCCCCCCCCCCACGTGACTCAGCTGTATGTCTGCGGACTTACAACGCTATAAACCGGGTTTCGATACTCGTAGTGGGCAGAGCACAGATAGCCCAAAAACTGTTTCCAAAAACGAAATTCTACGTCCCATGTTCACAATTCTTCTGTTAACTATATACAATCTATACAAAAACATTTTTTGTTAATAGTAAACAACAGACTTTTAAATCTAATACATTGGAAACAACGTCGTCAGAGCATTTTTGAAAAACAAATTACCAAATAAATCTTGTTTATAGCTATCGGATAAAACAATACATTATTTTATTTGAGAACTTTACAAATAAAGAAAAGTTTAATCGCTTTTTGAGCGTTATACTAAAATTATAAACTAAAAAGAACTTAACAGAGAGCCGCTTGCTGGCAATTGTAATCCACATATCAACTACACACTGTGTAATTATGGAGAAAATACACGATAATACGGTTTGATAATAAGGTATTTGTACCAGGTATGATATTTAAGTATTTTGAGACCAAGCAGCATTTGTCACACACACACACACACCCTGGGCTTATCTTTATTATAAGATTACAAGTGTGTGACAGGAAAGAGATCATTCATTCTCATTTTCACTATATTCCAAATTATCTATACTTGGAGTTTTTGTTGTTGTTGTAAGTTTTTCTAGAGTATACGTAAAAACTTTAGTTAAGATATCGTGTCCAGCTGAGCTAAGCTACCTTATCAATGTCAGCTGTCTAATAATCACCTTCAGAAGAAAGAAAGAAAGTGCAGAAAATGAGCTTCACAGATAAGAAAAGCCTCCAGATAAACCACGCCGGCCATCAAGAAGGGTGTTTTTGTAACCCAGAAATGATTTCCCTTACGGAAATTCATGCCTTGACAAACGACGCTCAACTGGAATAAATGTTCTTGGCACGAAACGTTAATAATCAATCAATACGTAAAAAGCGACTGTATTCAAGGAAACTCGCACCATCATGTGATTACTGCGTTCTATATTTCCATCTGTTTCTAACACCTATCCTTCCAAGTTGGTAACTTATTGATTTATTTAGGATTGAAAAAAAAACAAAAAAACTATAAGACAGAGAAATTTGGCAAGACTTACCCTGTTCTAGCTCTTTCTACCACATCGTTCTACATAACATTTCTTTGTAGGTTGAAAGGAACACGGGAAAGCCTTGAAACAGGTAACAAGCGTCTTCTTTGAGCAGCAAAGGTGAATGTCTAATTCCAAGGAAGAAGCATACAGCATTGCCTCGCCAATGAAGTGATGGCAGTTAACTGGGCGTTTCTACACGGTCTGATCACAGATCTATAGGCCAAGATTTATATATGGCGCTGTCTTTGGTTCAATTGGCAACGCTTCAAGCATGACCGGTACACAAGTTTAGAAAGAGATTCATAACGACCTTCTACTCACAACATGCCAGGGTGCGTTCTGACGGCGGTGTCGCTTCTACACTGGTACACACTCTAGAAGCTTTTCTTCTAGCGACATCTAGTGATCTCCGGGAAACTTTAGATCTACCTTTATGTTTCTCTACACCCCGGCTCATTTCTTTCTAACAAACGCGATTTTTGCTTAAATTTGTATTTTATTTTCCGCTTATTATCATTCTTTAATAAGGACACCTATAAATAATCATAACTATTTTCTCAACTAAGAAAATAAACCATTTAAAAAAGTGGTTCTGGGCAACTTAATGCTAATCGCAAGGTTTATGAACCATTTTTGAGAGTACTTATATGCTCCAGAAATAGAAAGAGAGACTCTGTGGCCTAAAACTTTATTCATATTATAACATGTGGTTGTGTTAAAATGAACTTTAATTTTTTGAAGACTCTTAAAACCAATGTGAAAAATGAGGGGAAACAAGATATTGTGACAACGATAATAACCCTTGATCTACTGCTAAAGGTGCTCGACTTGAGACAATCGGTTTGCGCTTGGCCAATGATGAATTTGTAAGACGTATGTGAACTCACTGATAGCATTTTTAGCATGAAACGTGTTGCTAAGGAACATTATACGATGTGTGCTGCTATGATTCATAAAAAATGCATTTGTTGCTAAGCTTCCAAATAATTTCTCCAGTGGTTATATGCTTTCATACACTAAAAAAGACTAGTCGAGTTATATGGTTTCTCTATTATCTATTTGCATCTACAGGCAGTGGTATAGCCAGAAATGACAGTTCTTATAAAACAATCAAGTATATATATATATATATATATATATGTGTGTGTGTGTGTGTGTGTGTGTGTGTGTATATATATATATATATACTAATTAATAGTTAATCAGTAGGAAGAAGTAAAAG
>NW_013666061.1:550820-552367 GCF_000517525.1 Limulus polyphemus | reverse complement strand
AAACAAATACATATATATATATATATATATATATGTGTGTGTGTGTGTGTGTGTGTGTGTGTGTATATATATATATATATACAATTAAATGTTAATTCATGGAAGAGAAGAAAAAAATCGCAGCCACAATGCAGACATCCCAAACATCAACATTGGGGCACAAGTCGTAAGATGGGTCATCATGTAATGTGCCCTGGTTTTTAGAGGTACTGGTGGAAGTAAGACCCATACTGCATTAAGGGTACACCGTCTATCCAGTTTAACTTCAACTTCGCTGGCCTCACATGATCAGAAAAAATAATAATTAAAGAGATGTGGGTGCTCTAGCCCACAACGTCCCATATCTTTACCACCTTTTGGTGTCTACAGCCAAATGTGGGAAGGTGGCTGCTCACAAGAGAAAAAGATAAATACAAAAGCAGCAAGAAATAATAGAATACATTACATCAATGAGGGAGACAGCAAAACTGTCCTTGAAGTTAGCATTCCAGCCCCCAATATGATGCTTAGACATAAATACCAAGATGTAATGTAATTACATCAATGAGGGAGACAGCAAAACTGTCCTTGAAGTTAGCATTTCAGCCCCCAATATGATGCTTAGACATAAATACCAAGATATAATGTACAGTAATATACTACCAAATGCCATACAGAGCATTATGCACTTATAGTTTCTTAGGTATTGTAGAATTTGTAGTAATGTACAGATCTTGATATCTAATATTAATATATTAGTACATAAATTTTTAATGGGTTAAACTTTGATTCAATATTTGAAATTACTTTATAATAAATATAAAAAATATTTATACAAATTTGAAAATAGTGATTTAAACAATATTATAATACACACAATAAAATGACTTCTGGAATTTATTGTAGGGGAAATAATTGGAATTTCTTATTGGACATTTCATATATTGTATAGGTAGATTAATGTAGTGGTAGTTACATCACCTTCCCTATACAAGACCGGCCCAGCATGGCCAGGTGGTTAAGGCACTCGACTCGCAATCTGAGGGTTGCGGGTTCGAATCCATGTCACACCAAACATGCTCGCCCTTTCAGCCAACAAATAGTGTGATTGACCGTGACATTATAACACCCTCACGGCTAAAAGGGTCGAGATTCTTTGATGAGATTGCGAGTCGAGCTCCCTAACCACCTGGCCATGCCGGGCCAGGTATAGAATGGGAGCTATAAAAAACCTCTAAAAAATGCAATGCTGAGGACTGACTCCATAAGAACACAGAGAAACATACATAAATAGAATGACAGATTCATTGATTTGATTTCTTTGTTAAACTAGCTATTTAACTTAATTCAAAAATATAATAACAGCAACTTTTACAGTAGGTAGGTTGTGATTTTCATGATTACAACGTTTCAACCCATATTACAGGGTCATCATGAGGTTAAAGTTACATTCAAAAACATACAAATGAATGTAACTATTACCTCGTGATGACCCGATACCGGCTCAGCATGGCCAGGTGGTTAGGGCGCTCGACTCGCAATCTAAGGGTCGCGGGTTCGAATCCCCG
>NW_013666061.1:536919-550478 GCF_000517525.1 Limulus polyphemus | reverse complement strand
TCGGCTAGCGCAGATAGCCCTCGTGTGGCTTTGCGCGAAATTAAAAAACAAACAATGGCCCGATACTGTGGGTTGAAGCATTGTAATTGTTAAAATCATAACCTACCTACTGTAAAAGTTGCTGTTATTGTATTTTAATTAATTATTCAGTTCATTACACAGGACACTAAACATTAACTATTTATTTGTGTTTATTCAGTAAAGATAATAAAACTAACATAAGTATTTCATTTATAATATAAACAGTTACACGTATGCAAACACACGCTCGTTTGGCTAAAATAAATAGTGTATGTACTATTTTATCACAATTTTTACTTAACTGAAGCTTTTTTTTGCCCTAATCACAGCTTATTTCCTTGTGTAAATGTATATGGGGGCGTATCTGTGCTTCTATAGCACATTCTCGTGTCAAAATATTCGGGATGTTTAATAATTTGGCCATGAATGTTATCCTACTTGTTATTTACGGCAAATTATCACAATTGATACTACTTGTTTAGTGTCAGGAACAATAAAAGAAATTATTTCTCTGTTTCTTAGTTCAAAACATAACAATCGTTGTACACGTTTGAATATTTAAATCACAAGCATAGAATAATAAAGCTTTTACTACAACGTTCAAAACGTTTACTCAAGTTACGTTCTTAACGAAATATTGATACATTACTCACGTTCATAAATGGGCTGGTGTATAATTGTTTATCTCCTTACATTTTCCTTATATATGCATTAGTGATTTTAAGACGTTTCATACTAAAAATAACAAAAATCCTTAATATACTTTACAATGTAAAAATAAATTTTTATTTTGCGATAAATATCCAATATTTCGAACAAGTATTTACTCTTGGAGAATATATGTATATATATTCAGAAGAATGATATAAATCTGTACTGAAAATATAGTTAATGGCCCCCTGGTGAGTCAGCGGAAAGTTTCCAGACTTAAAATGCTTAAATCCGAGATTCGATTCCCCATGGTGGACATTGCGCATGAAGGTTTAGTGTAGCTTTGCGCTATAAACCATCAATGTTAACATAATTAATGCATGCACTACAACAAAGACTACAGAATAACGCAAGACTGGCCATTACGTGTACAACTTAACGTAGAGGATACAGTGAATCACTTCTTCGTAACATGATTGTTTGTTTTTAATTATGCAGAAAGCTACACAAGGGCTATCTGTGCTCTGCCCACCACGGGTATCGAAACCCGGTTTCTAGCGTTGTAAGTCCGCAGACATACCCGCTGAGCCACTGGGGCAATCCTAACACGAAGTCTTTCCTAATTAACACGACAGTACAATGAAAATAAGCATATTTAATATTATTATGTACACTATACTCTGAGAAAAAAACCTAAAAATCATCATATTGTGCACTGCTAGCGAGGGTGGTTCATCACGTGAATGAAAGGACAGACGGGTAATTTTTTTCTAGAATAATATCCTATCTTTAACACGCGAGCCAAATCAATACAAGCAAATTCACGAAACGGAAATCATATCATAAGTCACAAGATCAGCAAAGAAATGATGGCACCTTAAAAACAGGTAAGTAGGTACAACGCAAAAACAATTTGGAACACTGATAATACGCTAGAAAGTCCACAGAAATAATCTCCACAGTAGAACTCACAAAAGAAAACCCGAACGTAATGTTTGTTTTGTTCTTTGGGGTGCGTATATTATCACGTAGTGTCTATTTCAGCACCGTGAAGAACGTCGGATCTTCTTTCAAAATAACGGTATTTCAGTACTTGGAATGTGCTTAATGAGTCCAAGAACAATTTAAACCACGGCAAACGTGATGAGAGCGGAATACGAATAACCGTATAACAGTGGGCTAAGCGGCCAGGTCGTGGACCTTTAGGGTTGTGATATAACCTTCCGTGATTTTAAGCTATAGGAGAGACAGCCAGCTAGCAGTACCTGTCGCAAAGAAAAGGGCTTTTGTCAGGCTTTGGACTGATTAAGGAGATTAACTGTTACTTTTATAACAGCTGAAAGTGCGGAGCAAGTTCAGCTATATCAGGTCTCGAGCACTGGATCCTCGATCTGCTGCTGCATGACACGCTTAGCACTAGGCCAAGGCCGACTTATACAATAGTGACAACGTCTTCATTATATAACTTACCATTTTAGCCAAGAGGTGGCGTTTTATTCGTAATTATACACGCATAAATAAAATTTATGCTTAGTTATTATGTACACACTATATATATATATATATATACTTATTTGTTATGCACATATATATATATATATAACACACACATGTACATATACTTATCTGTTATGTACGCTATATATATATATATCAAGAGAAGAATGAAGATGTACAATAACGTCAGTGTCAGTCTGCCTCTATGCATGATGAACGATAATATCTGTGTTGTACAGGGTTACATAGCGAAGGCGAGAGTTCCTATTTAATTAACCTTTCTCTGTGATCGATACAAACAGTTGTTCTGCTGTACATGTAATCCGTCTTTAATCCGGAAGCTCCTGATATAGTTTGTATTTCGCGCAGAGCGGTGCCGTTTGGAGAAAGCCTAGAGGGTGTTGAAAGTTATTAATTTTTTTCTAAAATGCTTATGTTACCTGAGAAGATGCTTCTAGGATCAAACGCAGAGAAGGAACAAATGAGTAGCTTACGCAAATGTCCGTCAGATAATTGAATTCGGATTTAGTTTCTATTTCAGTGATTTATCATGCAAATAGCTGAGAGCCAAGCGAGCGTATATAAATCGGCGCATGAACTGAAAGAAAAGCAACAATTGTATCGATATTAATGAAGCGAAAAAACATACCAATAAACAACGTAAAACATAAAAATTTTATTTCGCAACTTTTATTATTCTTTCAGAGATTTCATGTTTTTTGTTTTTTTTTGCTTTTTAGATACCGCTTAAAAGAAAACTAAATCAAATCATTGATTTTCCTTTTATATATGGACTTTTACGAATATCTTGAGTTAGCTTCACAAGTTTTTTATAAGTGATATTTAAAAACAAATAGTTATATGTATGTGAAAAATTGTTTCTAGCCATACATTTTTAATGAATAAGAAAGGCGAACACAAAATCACAAAACTTTGGGAATGAAAATATACAAATAGACATAAACATAGCTTAGTCTACTATGAAGTGTTCTATGCAGATATGCTCTAAACGGCCAGGACAAAGACCACCAGAACTAACTTTTAGCATCCTTCCTGACCAGCCAGTAACACCTGTCAGAGACCTCTGGTACAAAGGCATAGCCGTCCCTACTGACCAGTGAGAGGGCAGTCAGCTAGTAACACCTGTCAGAGACCTCTGAGACTCAGGTGTGGCCATCTCTACTGACCAGAGAGAGGGCAGCCAGCCAGTAACACCTGTTATAGACCTCTGGGACTCCAGTGTAACCATCTCTACTAGCCAGAGAGAGGGCAGCCAGCCAGTAACACCTGTTAGAGACCTCTGGACTCCGGTGTAACCATCTCTATTAACCAGAGAGAGGGCAGCCAGCCAGTAACACCAGTAAGAGACCTTCAGGGCTCAGGTACAGCCGTCCTTACTGGCCAGAGAGAAGGCAGCCAGACAGTAACTCCCACTGTCACACACACTCTCAGTTGAAAGTGCAGAGTTCAGATGCATTATGCCTCGAACCTTGGACTATTCGATCCGCAGTCAGGCATGCTACGACTAGACCATTTCAAGCCTTCGAAACATTACGATAACTTCTAAGCGTTAATCTTCAACATTTATCTATCTATATATATGTATTTATCATGCGTATTGAATACTTTCCATCACGTGTATCTTTCTGTTTCATTTCAGCAAAAAAGTATTGTTATTAAACGGGACAAAAAGCCTGTGTACAGAAATACCCAAAAGCTTAAGCGGAGGTTAGTTATCCTGAGAGGCATTTCGATTTCTAAGAGGAGGTAAGAAAAACATATGCCGACAAAACATTATTGTCCGTTTAATACCGAAACTTAACTTTATCGGAATGAATCTACTGGTGACAGGACGTAAATCGTGAAGAGGGTTTTAGTTTTGATATAAACAAAATCTATATACAAACAATCCAACGTCTTTTTGAGTAGTCTAATAGATCGCACCGTTCTTGCAATAGAGAATAACAACTGTTTTACATGTGGTCACGAGAAAGGAATATTTTGAATATAAATTGTTGCAACATGATAAAAAAAAAAGAATCATAATAAAAGAAGTATATAGTTTGATGAAACACCTCGTAGTTATTCATAAGACCCGGCATGGCCAGGTGGTTAGGGCGCTCGACTCACAATTTGTGGGTCGCGGGTTCAAATCTCCGTCACACCAAACATGCTCGCCCTTTAAGCCGTGGGGGTGTTATACTGTGACGGTCAATCCCACTATTCGTTGGTAAAAGAGTAGCCCAAGAGTTAGCGGTGGGTGGAGATGACTAGCTGCCTTCCCTCTAGTCTTACACTGCTAAATTCGGGACGGTTTGCGCAGATAGCCTTCGTGTAGTTTTGTGCGAAATCCATAACAAACAAACAAACAAGTTATTTATACTCTGAGGCTATTCTTAAGCATTTCAGTTGTGAAATATAAAGGAATACCTACCAATTTTCTGTTGGGTGGTGGGCAAGAGAGTTGGTGAGTGAATATAAAACTCCGTGAAACAAACGAATTTTACAGCCGTAATCAGCAAGAGAAAACTTTCAAATGTCACTAAACTACTCTAAGCAAGACACACCTGTCTCTTCGAAACATCTTCAAAACAGCTCTATACAAGTTACACCTGTCTCTTCGAAACAGCTCTAAGCAAATCACTCCAGTCTCCTCGAAACATCTCTGAGCAAGTCACACCAGTCTCTTCGAAACATCTCTGAGCAAGTCACACCAGTCTCTTCGAAACATCTTCGAAACAGTTCTAAGCAATTCACGCCAATCTCTTTGAAACAGCTCTAAGCAAGACACACCAGTCTCTACGAAACAGCTCTAAGCAAGTCACTCCAGTCTCTTTGAAATAGCTTTAAGCAAGACACACCAGTCTCTTCGAAACAGCTCTAAGCAAGTCACTCCAGTCTCTTTGAAATAGCTTTAAGCAAGACACACCAGTCTCTTCGAAACAGCTCTAAGCAAGTCACACCAATCTCTTCGAAACATCTTCAAAACAGCTCTAAGCAAGTTACTCCTGTCTCTTCGAAACAGCTCTTAGCAAGTCACTCCAGTCTCTTCGTAACAGCTCTAAGCAAGTCATTCCAGTCTCTTCGAAACAGCTCTAAGCAAGCCACACCAGTATCTTTGAACCACCTCTAAGCAAGTCACACCAATATCTTCAAAACAACTTTAAGCAAGTCACGCCAATCTTTTTGAAATAACTTTAAGCTAGTCACACCAGTCTCTTCGAAACAGCTCTAAGCAAGTCACACCAGTCTCTTTGAACCACCTCTAAGCAAGTCACACCAATATCTTCAAAACAACTTTAAGCAAGTCACGCCAATATCTTCAAAACAACTTTAAGCAAGTCACACCAGTCTTTTCGAAACAACTTTCAGCACGTCAAACCAGTCACTTCGAAAAAACTGTGAGCAAGTTAAACCAATCTCATAGAATTTATTCAGTGTTTCGAATATTTCTGGGAACTTGTGGTGTCTTTGTTATTCGCATGGAGAATGAAATATGCAATAAATAGTTTTAAGAAGAGAAGAAAGTGGGTTTCAAGAATATATCATGTATTCTTTCAACATTTTAATAATGAATGATACCGTAAGGTTTTGAATAACCTGTTGCTATGTAATAATATAATGCTATTGTACATGCTGAAAATAATATCACAGTAAGTAGGTGTAGGTTCGATGTATATCTCTTCAGAAAATACAGTTCTATTATATTTGCCTTTTTTTTTCAAGTCGTTGTTATTGTAGATTTATAGGAACTTTTTTGCTCCTTTAAGCTAATGAAGAGTATGAGACACCTTTCAGGTTTCTACGCCATCCTACTAGGTTTATATTTGACAGCACAAAAAAGAACGTTCGTACATTTTTTTAGTACTCTAGGTGAAGACAGATGGTTACAAATTACACACAGTTCCGTCGAAAGGTGATCCTAGCTTGACTTTATTTTTACTAATAATCGCTGACAACGCAAGTCTGAAAAACCAGCCGTCTCGCGTCATTGGTTTATGTAGACTCCCCACCAAGGTGTCGTGCGGCAGCATCTCAAACCGTAGACTTCCAGTGATTCTCTCGTACAGAGCTTTTCCCTACTGCATAGTAACCCAGTGAGTCACGAAACAAGAAAATCTCCTTTCCAACAGCCTCTTAGTATCAGCGGGACACGTGAGAGCAGGGGTTGTTATCTTCTTTTCAAGTATCTTACCACTATTGCACAGTACACCATCCGTTATTTAAGATGTGCATCAAATGTAGGCTTCATTTGATAAAAACAACCTCCAAGAATAACTGTTTCTACTAGTAACCCATAATGACCCTGAAATATTGCGGCTCGAGCCCAGCGAGTGGAATCTGTGAAGGAACAGTGGAGAGGCTCCGAACGATAAGTCCGTCTTCTACCATCCATCACAAACGTTATGTCTAAAAATGTTCTCTTATCTGACCTGTTTTTATTTCCGTGTGTTAGAGAACCAGCGAGTCACTGAACGGCGCCATCATAAGTGGTGTTCAGGTGAATATCTTGTTTGACATGTGATACAGTACCAAACCAATAACCTATAAATAGTTGTAATAAGTAAAGTTTAAGATACAAACACACACACAGACAAACACATGTCTTATATATATATTCTTTATCTACCACAGTTGCTCCTATGATCCTTACAATCGCCTAATGCAAAAGGCCACTATAACATGAGTCTGGTATTGTTGAACAAGGAACGTCGAATATTTTTTAGTTCTTTATGTATTTCAAATGTTTTCGTGGAACAAGTAAAATAACTTAAAAATTACTACTTAAGAAAGTCCCTCCAGTGACACAGTTTCGATACTTTGATACCCATGGTGGACACAGCATGGATAACCCATTGTGTAGTTTTATGCTTAACTACAAACAAATAAGCAAACTGCATGAAAATCGTGAAAAAGAACCTTCACAAAAGAGAGTGCCCATTTCCATCCAAAGGAAAAAGAAGAAGAAAAAAGTTTCTCTTTGGAAGACAAAAATCTTTGAAGTATGCATTACATTTTTTTCTTATAAATGGGGAAGTAAACGTTATTGGTGGTAGATAATTACTTCGTTTACGATTAACTTCCTGACATACGAATATAAGTTTGTTAACATCTTCAATTTACGTTTAAGAAAAAACAACGAGTAAGTAGCCAATTCAGGAGAACTTTGAGTCGCAGGAAATTCCCTTCAGTTTGTAAATAACTAACACTCTATACGCATGGCCAGGTGGATAAGGCGCTCGACTCACAATCTGAGGGTCGCGGGTTCGAATCCGCATCCCACCAAACATGCTCGCCCTTTCAGCCGTGGGGGCGTTATAATGTGACGGTCAATCCCACTATTCGTTGGTAAAAGAGTAGCCCAAGAGTTGGCGGTGGGTGGTGATGAGTAGCTGCCTTCCCTCTAGTCTTACACTGCTAAATTAGGGACGGCCCTCGTGTAGCTTTGCGCGAAATTCCAAAAAACAAAACAAAACGTTGTCTACTATACGAAGCTTTTCGGGGTAATCTCTAGACATAGAATTTGAAATAAGGTTTCATAAAAATATAATTGTTATGAACTTTATTATTCATTGATACTTGGAGTTTTATAAAAGTTCTGCATCTCTCTCTCTCTCTTCCCTACTATTTATCTTCTCTTTTTTTTATAGAAAATCAGATTCCTTTGACTAAGTAAGAAATCACATTGCACTTATCATGTATAAAATGTTTGATTCCAAAGTATGTAACGTTATCTGTATATAAGACATTGTGATTTTTACATGTGTTTAACAATCCAACATGCTGACATAATGTGTGAACATTTTGTTTGCTAGTATTTTTGAACACGAAGCATTTCATGAATCAGAAATCGAGCGATATAATTAAAGTCAACGATTGGTGGAGTGAAGCGCAGGTGAAGTCACGACGTGGGCGTGGAGTCGTATCACTGCAGTTGAACGTACCACAAAACTCTTGTTCGACAAGATCATTCTGTCAAGTGCTTTAGCTATTAAGCCAATGGGTAAAGCATGGACAAAACTGCCTGAGCTATATCTCTTTTTTAGTATTTCTTTTAACAAAATCCAAACATTAATCCAGTCTACAGTAGGTTATCTCTGTATAGATTTCGAAAGGAGAAAATTAAGATAGTTTACGGACTATATATACACATTAAAATAATTTACGTATTATATATACGCATGAAAATACTTTATGGACTACATACACACATTAACATAGTTTATGGACTGTATATGCGCATTAAAATAGTTTATGGATTATATATACACATTAAAATAGTTTATGAATTATATATATATACATATTAAAATAGTTTATGGACTATATATACAAATTAAAGTAGTTTATGGACTACATATACACATTAAAATAGTTCATGGATTATATATACACACATGAAAATAATTTATGGGCTACATATACACATTAAAATAGTTTTTGTAATATATATGCATGAAAATACTTTATGGACTACATATACACATTAAGATAGTTTATGGACTATATATACACATTAAAATAGTTTATGGATTATATATACACATTAAGATAGTTTATGGACTATATACACACATTAAAATAAGCTTATGAATTATATATACACATTAAAATAGTTTATGGATTATATATACACATTAAGATAGTTTATGGACTATATACACATATTAAAATAAGCTTATGAATTATATATACATATGAAATATTTTATGGACCACATATACACATTAAAATAGCTTATGGAGTATATATATACACATTAAAATACTTTATGGACTACATATACACATTAAGATAGTTTATGGACTATATATATACACATTAAAATACTTTATGGATTATATATATACACATTAAGATAGTTTATGGACTATATATGTATATACATTAAAATAGTTTATGGATTATACATATAAAATAAAATACTTTATAGACTACATATACAAATTAAGATAGTTTATGGACTATATATATACACATTAAAATACTTTATGGATTATATATACACATTAAGATAGTTTATGGACTATATACACATTAAGATAGTTTATGGACTATATATACACATTAAAATACTCTATGGATTATATATATAAAATAAAATACTTTATAGACTACATATACAAATTAAGATAGTTTATAGAATATATATATACACATTAGAGAGAGCGATAATTAAAAATGTTATTGAAGTCTTCAATATTTCTTATCGCATACTTGTAAATAAATGCAAGAAGTAGATAAAATGTTAAGAACTCGAACGTTGAATGAAAAGTAAATCGCGACAGTACGTTGTTGATCATATAAGATTTTATATGAAATTATATTACGAGCTTCTGTGTTATCCCAATCGTTACGTTCACTATCTCCGCCGCTCTTCCAATATAAGATGAAGGACTAAACAACAATACCATGTTTACCAGAGCCACTGCGCGGTTTGAAAGTTCTTGGTCTTGTCACTTAAGCATTCGTGGATGTACATGAAGAAGTAAAAGATGTTACAGTAGTTACGTTTAGAAGAACAAAACTATTTGTGTCGTTAGTCAGCTGGAATCAGCGTTAGCTTACTTGTTTTTGACGTTTGTCAAGGATGATATGGTTTAGTCAGCGTGTAGAACTGTTATTCAGGCGTCTGGTATCTTAGACCTTTGATCAAAAACATAAGTTGTTAGTCAGTTCATCTGTTATGTATAAGAGTTGTTTATGTCAACAGTTAGCAGCTAAACCTAGAAAGTTCGGGTAAGATATACAAAACCAACGGTTTCAGATCACCTTACTGGATTGTGTTTGGTTATTTGGCGTGAAAAATGTTTTAAGTTTCCCAGTAAAGTGGAATAAATATACACTGAAAAGATACAATTTCCTGGCGTGATAGTGAAATTAGGCAGTACGTTTTATGTTGATTGTTGACAACCCTTCAAACTCGACGCCAATTCTGGACTGCTATTTTATTCTGAACTTAATGTTTGGTGATTTGTTGTTTTTTTGGGTTTTTTTCGCAAAACATTTTTTTTCTCATATGTTTAGTTCGTTCACTGTTCTATAAATAATTTTTCAAAATGGGTATTGAAATGTGGTAGATTTTCAAGAATTAAACAAACCAATCTACACATATGTAAATTAACAATTTGGTCCAGATCTAAGGCAGTCCAATAGGTTCTTGGACTTCGTGAGTGTTTCACGTGTATTTTTTATACCATCAAGAATATCGTTATTCCTGGATTGAAAGATTTCTTGAATATATAATATCAAATTGAAATCAAAGTTATCTACCATCACTGAATAAAAGCCAAGATTACTGAGGCCGTCAGAGACCTTAAATATACATTTTCATGTAGTATCTTATGTTTGCATACACATTTTATGAAGCTTACTAACGACAAGTCCTGGTTAAAACTGTATCTCTAGAATGAACATTCCAGAGTTGTAAGTGGAGCTGGACTATTAAGACTGCTATCCCAAGTGCCGTTACGAAAGCCGAAATTAAAACAGATGTTGAAAGCATTTATTCTCATTAAGTTGCCATTAAAATATTCAGTTATTAGTTCACATGTTTGTAAAATTATCATGGTGAAACAGGGGGCGCTCGTTAGTAATCCTGTTCTCGGCACTGAAAACAATATAGATCCAATAGATTTAATAGATCAAATATAGATTTAAGTAGATCCAAAATAAAATAAAATCTTCTAAAGAAATAGTTATTTGTATCAGAAGATTTTATTACTAACATCATTTGAACGCCATTTGAGAATATAATTAATCGTCGAATAGATTAAAAAACTACTTTATAAAACGATTAAATTTTCCATTCTCTTATATACTAATTTTGTTTCAAATTATTTGCAATCCAAACGATTTTTTGTTTTGTTTTAAAGCGGTAGTTTTTTATACTATATAGACCATGTTTTACTTTGAAAGCAAACTATTTGCTACAGCGAAGTTTTATTGCGTTAAACTTTTAAAATATTGGTATATCGAATATGTAAAGACTCTATGTTTTCTCACTTACATCTTAATTCTTTCACATGAAACATAAGGAAGTTTTATTTCAAATGAACTAAGGATGGGTGAGCTACAGTATTTATCATCGGCACTCTGTTGTAACCGATAAAACAGTTTGTTTGTTTTAAGTTAAGCACAAAGCTACACAATGGGCTATCTGTGCTCTACCCACCACGGGTATCGAAACCCGGATTCTAGCGTTGTAAGTCCGCAGACATACCGCTGTGCTACTGGGGGGGGGGGGGCTCCGATACAACAGACACAACGGTTTAGACGTTATATAGCTTTGTTTGTTTGTTTTTGAATTTCGCGCAAAGCTACACGAGGGTTATCTGCGCTCGTCGTCCCTAATTTAGAAGTATAAGACTAGAGGGAAGGCAGCTAGTCATCACCACCCACCGCCAACTCTTGGGCTACTCTTTTACCAACGAATAGTGGGATTGACCGTCACGTTATAACGCCCCCACGGCTGAAAGGACGAGCATGTTTGGTGGGACGGGGGGTTCGAATCCGCGACCCGCAGATTGCAAGTCGAGCTCCTTAACTACCTGGCCATGCCGGGCCGTTATATAGCATTGCACGTTAATTTTCCTGACACGAGTGACAGGTTTTGTAAACGCAACATTTGTAGCAACTCAACAGCATTCTTAAATATAGAACAACAACAACAACAACAAAAAGCTTGCCTTATAAAATCAACATGACTTACCTGCATGTTCACAGTTAACATTTGAGTTACAGAGTTTCAAAACAAACAGTCGCTTCTAGACCAACATACTGGTGGTTTTGGTTTGGTTATAATAATAATGTTTTAAACTGTGTAGTAGCATGATAAATGTCCATGAAAACCAGTTGTTTTGGAGATTTATCAGCAATCCGGTATAGAAATCATCTCAGTGGAAGCGCACTGTTCAAATGTTTTCCTGTTTTCATTCTTGCTTGGCTGTGAAATAGATGTGTGTCTTTCCTGTAAAATCTTGTGCGCTATCATTAAATTAGAGATCGTCTTGTGACACAATAGGTTAAGAAGACGATGATGCACTTGTCGTGTTATGGCCACTTGTCATTCCAAAAACGTTATTAAAACGCACTCGGTCATGAGCGTTGAATTCCAAAAGGTGATTTATTGTGTTTAAAAATTTACCAATGCGTGTATATTATGTTGCTAATCGCCCCCTCCTACAACTAGTTACCTGCAGACAACAACGTGTGAGTCTACCCAATATGATACGTTACTCTCCAACCCATATGTAGTTTCAGCTGACCTGCATGTTGTTCTTAATTTGTCGTGATCTTTATAAGGGTTCATAATGATAACGATGCTCTGGGAGCGAGATTAAATCATCTCAAGATGAACCAGCTTTTAACGTATATAAAAGGCTATACTCAAAAAAAAAAAGCTCACGTCCGCCCTCTAATACAGCGATAATGCATTTTTATCCTCACAGGCATGTAATTCAATGTCGACCTGTGATTCGGAAATGCTCGAGCTGTTCATGAAGCCATCGGTTTACTATCCTTGCATTATAAGCCGTAAAATCATCATGAATGCTAAGACTGCTCATAACAGAAAACTTACTACCCATTATCTTCCCCCCGTGTCTCTTAATAATCGTTCCAGTTCCCCAGCCTCGAAAACACGAATTAAAATGTACGATATAACATGTAAGGCACTGGAGAACAGCATTGCTATATCCGGCTATAACTGTCAATTCCGTTTCCGCTGAAGCTAAGAAATGCATTGACCAAAGAGCGGAGTCTAGATAGAAATAAGTGTCTTGTATCTTCATGGGATGATGCCCCTTCCACTGTAAGAATATTAGTGGCAAGTGAAGATTTACTGTAGTTTATAACCCTTGATACGAGCGACATTACGCTTTAGTTGGACTACTAAGAGGAGCCAGCCAGAATCACGACTTACATTTAAACGCACTTTTCGTAATTATTAAAAAAATGCATTTATTTTAGTAGAAACTATAAATAATTATTATCGAGATTTGTTATAATCTTTGTAGCTAGGTTTAAAAATATTTGTTTACAGAGCCGGATTTGGGGGGGGGGGCAAATGGATGAAGTTGCACTGGGTCTTTCGGATCGAAAACCCCCAATGTAAGATAAAAATTAAAAACAAACTATGTCACTATGACAACAACGCTCTTAGTCTTGTTGTATTTCTCAATAAGATGAATTTACTTTTTTTTATGGTGATGCGCGAAAAAGATCCCCTTGAGGGGGTTATATTCTAAGCAATACAAAGGTGCTTGTAAGAGAAAAAGCATTACAAAGCAAATTTACCAAGAAAAACGATAAATTAGTTAAAGTTGAAATAGCATGTTCTTTTATAAATATTTTCTCGATAATTTAACAAAAACAGTCATTTTCGTTAT
>NW_013666061.1:530107-536525 GCF_000517525.1 Limulus polyphemus | reverse complement strand
TAGCTTTGCTCGAAATTCAAAACAAACAAACAAATTTGTATTCATTATAAAAATATTATAAAAATCAGCGACTAGCGAGAATTTGTGAGAGTGGGTGACAGAGGGTTTCCCAACTCTTTGCGGTCTGTTCATGATTTCTTTTGATACAAAACGTACAATACAACAGTGTACAAGGTAAAAAGAAATAGAGTAGAAATAGGAAGAGCTGAAGAGTATTGAAAACTACGAAACTAGTTCTGATATATATATATTTTAAAACAAATCATTTGTTGACTTCTTTTGCATTATTAATGCAAAAATAAAATTAATTGGAAATTATTTCCCACTTCAGGGCTTAGTTCCCTGAAGTTAATGTAAAATAACAATATATAAATATATATACAAAGTTCGAATCCCCAATATGAACGCTCCCCCGGTGGGACAGTGGTAAGTCTTCGGATTTATCAATGCTAAAATCAGGGGTTCGATTCCTCTCGGTGGAACCAGCACATAGCATGGTGTAGCTTTGCTATAACAAAACACACACCGATATGAACTTGTTGTTTAGGCCATATGTCGCATAATGTACTGCTAAAAAGTTGTAAACAGGGTGTCTGCGTTCTAATTACTTGGTAAAAACAATAACATTCATTCAAACAGAATAAAGCTTGGCTTCTAACTGAGAAAATTGGAACTTTGATGGAATGTACCGATTTACTGTAAAGAGCAGGTAACAATGCGCATAGCAATCTATTGTTAAACTATAAAAACAAACAAATTAAATGCTGAGTGGATCGTAGAAAAAGACAATCAGATTATTTATCTGGGGAAATAAAATATAATGAAGAAAAACTCTTGATAAATTAATTCACTCTTTAATTTTCCACTTATTCAAAATTAGTAATGTAGGATTTGTATTTTTTCTTTGAATGAAATTTGATTTGTTACCGTATTTATAAATGAACTGGAAAAACAGATGAGGTAGCATAGAATCCATCGTTAAGAAGATGATTTTTTTATCATATATTTAAAAACCTTGGTAAAGCAAGAAGTAAAAATTTCACAACTTTAGTGAGTGATTTTTCTAGTTAATAACATTAAAACAAAAAAAAATCACTTTAAGGTTTTCATAAGTTTATTATTGTTTAAAAAATTCTGTTACTTTTCCCCTTAAACGCTTCAGAGTGAAGTATTCACTCCATCTAAACAAGATCCGGATTTGAGCAGCTTTAACTGGAATTGTTTAACAAGCGAATAATTTTGTTGTGAAAGGTAACGAGAAGTTGTTAAGAGTGGGCGATAGAGGACTTCTATTAATGTATTCACGATTTCATTGGGTACAAAAGCAGTATAAATAGCATTCACCGCAATTTGCTTCTTCCAAATTTAGGCATACGGTATCAGCGGAAAAGAAATAAATGGTGTACTGTAAAATATGAGCAGCTAAGGTTTGAGTGTTATAAATGAGCAACATGGCCTGTTGTCAAGTAATAGTGATAAAATCACCTACTTTTACTCAGGAGACTATTTCAGAATGATAATATGATTAGGATAGGATTGTAAGAGAGCCATAAAGGCTACTTTTAACTGCTTTATAAAACCTTGTACTTGCTACAACTGTCAAAAGTGATTTTTAACACGAGAGCTTAAAGCAAGACAGAAACATAACGCAAGGATAAAAAAATAAAAGACTGACCCATTTACAGTTAGTGATAGCAACAGTTTTTCCCGACTATGTTTTGTTTTTAAAAAGGTATTCTTTAAAACATAATAGATACTAATATATCAAAAAGAACAATAAAAAAATATACACGCTTATTACTAGCGTGCGCCTTTTAAACACACGTGTACAACAAATCAAATATGCACACTACTAGTCATTTCTATGCATGTGCATATTAACGTTCTGGTTATTTGTAATTAAATATTTCCATAATTGAAATTATCTCCTAAGTTTAGAAATGTTAGTAATGTAAATTCCAGCTTGTGCAGTATGTGATGCAGTCAATGGCAGTATGTTTCTTTGGAATATCCAATATTCCATCACTACGGTATTTCTACAACACCTTGTGGTAACGGTGGTTATTTTATTACTTCAACAAGAGAAACTGACGACAGTCACTTTTATAAAAATGGCAGCCGTTTGAACCCAAACTTATTTCTAAAATTAAATGTCTACGAAAATTTTAAAAACTTCCTGAAACGTCCTCTCTCTCTCTTTTTAGAAATCCTGTGAGCAAAATTTTTTTAGTTACCAGATTACGGTTTGGTATCCTTTCAAATCTAATTATTTAGTGTTTCATACTTAGCGCTATTCAAGCTGGTGACATCTATTTGAAACTTCACTGCAAATGTCAAATCTAAGCGTTGTTTTTATATTTAATTCTGGGGATAACAACGTTTACATATGGTTTATGACTCATTTGAATGATTGCTATAAATCATAAGCCACTTGTATTGTTTGTATTGTGTGACATAAACTGTTGGTTTCAAATTTATCTAGATCTTGTATTTTCATCACATGTTTGAATTTCACAAAAAAAAAAGGAGTCAAACATCAACCTCTAGAAACGTAACAACGTTGTTGGCTAAGTATACTTACAATACAAAAGTATAGGCAGTCATTCTAGTAATAATATTTTATAAAATTTGAGTAATGTACAAAAAAAGCAACTTTAAGGCGCTAAAGAAGTATCTTCCCCGAGTATCAATTTTGCAATATAAAATTATAGACTATATTTTGACTAAAGAATAAGGACCAACTAGTAAAATGATTTTTTTTTTACTTGCGTAAAAATCGAAATGTAACGATGTAAAAATCTAAACTCAGCAAACTCCAACTAGTTCATAACAAGATCAAAGCTCTTTTAAAAAAAAGTCACATTATCAACATAAACTGAAAGGCATTCGACAACTAGATCAATATATGCCGTTCGAAAGCTTGGTTTAAACTTATCTGCCCTTTTATGTGGTTGTCAGGTCAACCTTAACTTTTTAAGTGAATCTTTATACCACACAAAGAACAACTAATGGCAACTAAAAGGTTTACTGGTTACTTATCCCCACCACACACACTTGTAGTTCTTGTTCAGGATAGCTCATATCAATGAAACTTATTGATTTGTCAAGAAGATGAATTTACCTTTTTTTTAATGGTGGTGCGCAAAAAGATCCCCTTGAGGGGGGTTTTATTCTAAGAAATACAATGGTACTTGTGCGAGAAAAAGCATTCCAAAGTAAAGTTAACAACGAAAACGATAAATTCGTTAAATTTTAGAATAACATGACAAGAAAATCAATCGAAAGTTGGAGAAATATACCGATATCACGAGCAGATAAAAAAAAAGAAACTATAAGATAAACACGGAGTAAATCGAGGCTCAGTTTGAATAGGAGGATGTTCTTATTTTCAAATAAATAAAACATTTGATTGTTGAATTTACGAAAGGACAAATCAATTATTTTGGTGGAATTTTAAAATTATTTAAGATCAATATAAATTCGAATATTTTCCTCTGGTTGTGTACAGATTTTATCACAAATATTTTACATTCAATCGGTTATTTACAGTCAAAGCAGAAGTCCTTTATTTGAAATGTTTCGTTAATTCAAATAAACAAACTGTGCATTTATAGATATCTTCTCTTTGTTGTTTTGCCCCCAGTGGCACAGCGGTACGTCTACGGACTTATAACGCTAGAATCCAGATTTCGATACCCGTGGTTGGCAGGATACAGATAGTCCATTGTGTAGCTTTGTGCTTAACTACAAACAAACTTTGTTGTTTTGATTTAAAAGTTATTCACAGACAATGGAACATATGGCAGCTTAGAAATTGATTCATATTCATATATATATATACACAGCTAAAAATTGTATAGAGATAATACGATATGTAAGTAGTTGATTTAATTTAATTTATCCGTTTTCTTGTTTAGAGGATAAAATACTATTCCGCTTCCCCTGTAGCCTTGAAAAAAATCTTTGAAATGCTAATTTCGCGAGAAATAAAGCATCCTGTGAAGTCTACATTATATTAACTCTCAAGATGAGTCAACATTAACTCTCACATACACAAGATGAGTCAAAGTCCAGATTTTCACCATTGGTGTAAGTAGGTTTGGAATACCAAAAATCTGCCGATATAGGAGGGTTTTTTAGGCATAATTGGGGCAATTTGTTACTTGAAATTATGTCATGATATAAAGATCAAATTAATGTCAATCAAAGCTTTATCTGAAACTATCAGTCTGAGGGAAAATGTGTCGATTCAAAAGTTATAGCACACAACAATATTACACCAGAAAAGTTGTTTTTTATGGATTTTGCATAAATTTACATAGTTTTTCAGCTGGAAAACATTTCGTTTTAATACGGAGTGAATTACAAAATTATTCAAATATATGCACATCAGAGGTAGCATTTGGATGACCTTGATATGACCTATAAGGGTCATATCAAGCTATATAAATCATGTTAGGTACAAAATGATCCCCCTATATGTTTAAACACTCTATTCCTGCTGGTATTCGATATTCCACATTTCCTTCACAACAAAAGTAAAAATCAAGACTTTTGACTCATACTGTATAAAGGTTCTGTATAATAAACCTAGCGTTCAAAATGTTTACATAGCCTCACCCCCCCAGTGGCACAGCGGTATGTCTGCGGACTTACAACGCTGGAATTCGGGTTTCGATACCTATGGTGGGCAGATAGCCCATTGTGTAGCTTTGAGCTTAATTACAAACAAACAAACAATAGCCTCACCTACATCAAACATTTCAAACAAAATAAACTGATACCTGATGATGTTGTTCTAGAAGTTATGAGCTATTCAGAGTTAATATTAATGTATAAAAACAAAATAAAACAGTAACATTAAAATGCCCCCCCCCCTTAAAACTTGCTTTTTCTTCCCTTTTCAAACAAGTGTTATGTTTATTTGGAAAAACAACAACGAAGTATTTCCTTTGTGAAAAGTTGCATGTTTCCTAATTAACTTGTTACATAAAATATTCGTCTTTAGGACAAGTAATAAGTAATCAAAAACACTATCTTGCCTGCTGACCTAGAAGAAGAAGCGACCTCTACTTTTTTTTACAGACAAAAAACAAGGTAAAAGCTATTCTCTTATTTCTGAAAACTTTGTTCTCCGTTAACAAATATAATTTATTACATAATGATAATCACCCTTTCATAAGCCTATTCTCTTGTACCATGATGATATTGTTCCTCACGGTTTGTAGGATATCTAGCAACAACCTGTACGTTCAACTGTTTCATCTGCTTATGTGACTGACAGGTCAGCATGTCACACGTCACCCTTACGTATGCAGCCTTCTTGTCATCAAAAGCAGACTCTTTTCCGTATCTTTACCCAAAATGAAAGATATCAGTCGCTAAGCCTACAGACTGTCTTTTCTAATCTCATCACACTGGCTTGGACAACTTGGATATTGAGATACATGTGTTTTATTTGGGCAGAAAGTTGTCAGAGAAATCACTCAAGCAGGCGGGTCTTGGCATAAATACGTTCTGACTACGACGTTAATGGCGGAAGACCTTAGATTTCAGTACAAATATGTTTTTATTATAGTACGAATTCATGGATAAATATATTTAAAGAAACAGTGAACTCAAATTCAGGGAATAAAACGCAGCAACCAAACCGTAACGATAGATCTATGAATATATATATATTTGATTCGTGCATATGAATTTCAAACATTTAACAATGATATGCAATATTACATAAATGTTTAAGAATCATGATCAAAGTCGCTACAGCTTGTAAGGTAGTGAAACGAAATCTGACAAAAAGTCCGGTATTCAATAAATCATGAACGCAAATGAAAAATTCAAGTAGAAGATCTTGTTAAATTTGGAATCCTGCTCGAAAAGTATAATAAAATGACAGTTGAGTCGCTTAATTAATTAATGTAACTGTAACTTGTTGGATTTCGGGGTCGCACAGGATGAGATACATTTTCTCCTCATACTCTTGAAAATCTTATTATCTCTCTATTGGTTTTATGCAATCGTACTACTGCAAAATAATGGGAATAATTTTGCGAAACTCTTTTGATCTTAGCAGTCTAGTCGCAGAAGAACCATTAGTTTAATCGCAAACATACTGAAAAACGTATGCTGGAGAGTGGAGAATAAAACCTAATATTGAAATGAATGGAGGTTTATGGTTTGTTTGAATTAAAGGTACATTTAGGTTTCGTATAGTACCGTTGTACTTATATCGCAATAATATTTTTAAACTAACTCCTAAAAAGGGCAATATTTAAAAGTGTTCTCAAATATAAATGTATTATTTAGATTGATTTTATAAATCTAATAACATTTGGGCCAACTATAACCATAATAAAGAACAAGCACCAGTAGGTTTAATTAGATTGTATTACATACACTCAATAAATAGCATGAT
>NW_013666061.1:526006-529201 GCF_000517525.1 Limulus polyphemus | reverse complement strand
CCTCTGAACACGAACAGAGCTCAGAACTATCGTAAAACAATGGATGTGTTACTGGGAAAAGAGTTGTGATTATAATTAGAAAAAAAAATGTTTTATTTTATTAAGGTTTGGAAAATTATGCTCAGTAGGTGTTATATAATATTGAAAAGTTGCTAAGAACCAGCTTGAAAGTCAACTGATGTATTAAGGGGGGAAAGCGTACAATTGCGTCTCAATTGCTATGCAAAAAGAGTGTATCGTACATGTAAGGTAAATACATAGTGTAAAATACTTTCATATTTCAAATATTGTTGTTAAACGAGGCCTAAAGACGAGTGCTGTAATATTACACAACGCGCATATAAAGGTCTTGGTTGACCGATAGAAATTTAATTTTCCTGTAGGATTAATTCTCACTTGCTTTGTACACTTGAATTATGGGCAAACTCTTGTACTGTAAACACCACAAAGCTTAAGTTAAACTTTTCGTAACTCTAGATGTAACCGCGTGACCGAGAGATCATAAGTCCTCTGCACTCTATGAAAGAAAGGAACAGTCTTTGTAATCACTCTAAGACAGTGTTAAAAATATTTGTTAAGATACAGTTTTTCTGTGCAAATAAATTCAACTTGACCACAGTGTAATATTCTAGTTTTGTATTGCTACATGCAACTTTTTGTATGCTAATAATAACATATGTATATCTATATTCATATACAATATACAATTATGATCATTAAATTAAGGTAAGTTCATCGAAACTACTAACTATTAACATGAAAACTTTACTGATTTACTGAGTAATTATCATTCGTGAAACATTATGATGATCTTTGATAGGTTGTTTAGGCATTCATAATGAATCTAAGTTTCAAATGGACAGCAACTGCCTGTTGTCGTCCTCTACATGTGTAGGTTTCTACAACAGGCAGTTGCTGTCCATTTGAAACTTAGATACATTATGATGATATTTTTCTCTTCATACTCTAACACTGAATTCACCAATGAGAAATTTTATTTGTCAGTTAATAGAAAACGCTTTGAAACTGAATGATTTATTTATTAATTTCCAAACCTTAATAATATTCGTTTACTTTCGTTTTTTTTAGTGAAATAACGAAAAACAAACAAACTTTGTTTTAGCACGAAGCCACATTGGGCTATCTGCTCTGTTCAGACGGGAAGTTATTTTACAGCAGGGTGTGTAACGTAATTCTATGACAGTTTCTGAAGTTTCGTTTCTTTAACAAAACAAGAGTGACGTGATGTGAAGTAAAATACCATTCGATCAAACGTTTGAGTCCAAATTGTAATCGGTCCAAAACCGAGCTGTGTACCGAAGAATCAATGAAATGAACGTTAGTAAGGAGGATGGGCAACCTGGTTACCGTTTTACAATTACAGCCACACTGTTGTGTTTGGGAGGACACGTGTCTTGCCGGCGGGAAATCGATATAGATCAATTCATACGGCAGTTTTACATTGACTCGAAATTACTAGCGGCGTTCCATTACTGGTCATCAGTAGTAAACCATTCACTCGTTCGTGTGGTAAGTGTGAGATTGTTGATACAATAATAGCTCTTTCCTTACTACATTAAGCTACATAAAAGCATCATGGGAAAACATGAGACAAAATAAAGCAAGATCGCAGCTTCATATTAAAATTATTGTGGATTACCACGACAAATAACAGTATATTAAAACATCATTCCACGCATATAAAGGCGAAGATAATACATTTAGCTTACACATTTTCACACCTTCCTCATTTTTACTGTGTCTCTGTATATGCTGTTTTGGTCTGGGCGTGGCCTTCAACAAAGCGTGCTTGAACTGTGGATTCGATGATTCACGGCTCACGTCCCGTTGCTCTTAAAACTCGCTCGGGCGATTGGTGCTGTGGTTGCGTTATAAGAGTGACAATCAAATTACACTATTCGGTCAAACAAGAGTAGTCCAAGAGTTGGCGGCAAGCTCTATTGACTAGCTGCCTTTCCCTAGTTTACCGCTAAATTAGGGGATATTAGGCTATGCGCAAATTACCCTTCTGTAATTTTAAACGAACATTCTAAACAAACTGACTTATTTTTGGGCAAGTGCGATATACAATTATTAGCACATTAGGCTTAAGTTGGGTTTCACTTATTTTCGTTTAGTTGAAAGCGAATGTTGGGTGCTTTGCATAAAACGGAGGTGTACAATATTTATCTTCAAAAACATGTCATTGAACACTTACCTGCAACTGGTAATGTTAAAAGGAAAATTAAATTTTGGTTACTAAATAACAAAAGAAGTGGGATGTAATTCACGTAACGTTTGTTTTATAATTTCAAGTTTAGGCGTCAAAATATATGGGTATAAATACACATAGGTATATCTATCTATCTATCTATAACACGCAGAAACCAGTGAACTTTTTATGTACTAATGATAACATTACGCTTTCCCCCCTCTTAATTAATACATCAATTGACTTTCAGTCTGGTTCTTAATAAGTTTCCAGTATTATATAACACCTATTGAGCATTATTTGCCAAACCCCAATGTGTGATATCTTAGTAAATTATTTTGCATTTTATCAAAAGTTTGTGACAGTACATTTTGACCATTTGATTACCATATGAACTAAGATTTGATGATTCGATTACCATATGAACTAAGATTAGATGATTCGATTACCATATGAACTAAGATTTGATGATTCGATTACCATATGAACTAAGATTTGATGATTTGATTACCATATGAACTAAGATTTGATGATTTGATTACCATATGAACTAAGATTTGATGATTTGATTACCATATGAACTAAGATTTGATGATTTGATTACCATATGAACTAAGATTTGATGATTCGATTACCATATGAACTAAGATTTGATGATTCGATTACCATATGAACTAAGATTTGATGATTCGATTACCATATGAACTAAGATTAGATAATTTGCAAAAGTTGGACGCTTGCTTGAATTCGTCGAGAGAAATAAACTGTGAGTTTGGTTTTTATGTACAGGTTGACCATCACTAGTCCGGCAATCAGTAATCCGGCACTAATTTCGGCTGAAACAATTTCAAATACAGTAAAGCAAGATACGCGCTATTAGGTAAATACTTTAGTCTCGCTTGAAAGTTTTCTTTCCAATATTTTCCAATTTATTTGATAATCATCTTTTCTTTATTAATCAACTTGTACTGTTTTATAGAATA
>NW_013666061.1:520127-525660 GCF_000517525.1 Limulus polyphemus | reverse complement strand
TCAGGCAAAATGGCTAATCCGGCATCATCGGGACCTGGAGGGTGCCGGATTAGTCATAGTCAACCTGTACTGTCCTTTTCTTATCACTATTAATCTAAAATACTTAATGTGTTTGGATACCATAAGATACAGCGACAAATGAATTACCCGTTGTTATTTTGGCGAGGAAAAGATAGTCACGAATAAATAAAGTTTTGCGACTTATACTTGTTAGATATTACGCCTAATTATCAAATTTATGTTCGTTGCACTACCATTCTCCCTATACTGAAAAACGAAAAAAAAATCTAAAGAGTAATTAATTGTATGGGTCAAACACAATTGGATACATGCCACGTCGTTCCCACTTTAGCTGTGCGATCGAAGTGTTCGAAAAAATAAATAAAAGACCATTTTCTGCAGGAATGGGAAAAAATCTGTAACACCGCGAATGATTTCAAAAGAAAGGGAAAAACCGCTACACTTAACGGTTAAAAGCTCACCACTTTTTTTTTTCTCTCTCCTGATTTTTGTTTTCACGGGATGAATTTACTCTAGTTTTTATAGTGGATGGTAAAAAAAAAGCTATAGCAGTTTTTCGTTACTAAATTGTACTCATATATATGAGTCTTCCGCTTATTCTAGCTAAATAAATCTTTTCTGATTGAGTCCAAACTAGTTTTAAAATGATTTGCATCTTATGTCGGCCCGACATGGCCAGGTGGTTAGGGCGCTCGACTCGCAATCTGAGGGTCGCGGGTTCGAATCCTCGTCATACCAAACATGCTCGCCCTTTCAGCCGTGGGGGCGTTATAACCTGACGGTCAATCCCACTATTTATTTGTTCGAGAGAGACATAAGATGCTCGTTCGTTTTGAATTTCGCGCAAAACCACACGAGGGTTATCTGCGCTCGCCGTCCCTAATTTAGCAGTGTAAGACTAGAGAGAAGGCCAACTCTTGGGCTACTCTTTTACCAACGTCAAGTAGAACAGAAATGTACATAAAAACGCAATTTTAGATTCATTACCGTACGTAACTCTGGTGTTTCCTAAGTTTTCTAAACACTAAAACTTAGAGTATTTAACGAAAACCCACCAAAGGTTGTGACTTGAGTAACTATCTGAACTTTAAGGTGATTGATACAGAGCTCCAAAGCGAAACACCAGGGGGTTACTTTTGTTTTGTATTTGTGTCTAAATGGATCGACGAATCACAGAAAAGCACACAAAACATTGAATAGAATGTTAGACATCTGATCCTTTAGTTGAACTGCTAGACCCACTTTCTCTGACCACATGTAAAGTAAATTGTATTTTGCTTCGGGGAAAAACAATAAACATGCTATTATTGCCCTGCTTCTGGAAGCCGTAGCTGCGGATTTCTTTCTTTCCGACTGAGACTTAAGTATATAGCCCAGATCGTTATCTTCACTAACGTTTCCTGTTCGACATCTTTGATGTTGTCTTAACTATCAACTACTGTGTTAAACATAGGGAAGTCAAAAATAAAACCATGTCTTATTTAAGAGTTAATTAAAATGGAGTATCTGGTGAGAGTCAAGGTATCCTTGACTGTCAATGTAACAGTTTTCAAGAACTGCTTAAACGCAGTATTTTAAGATATAATGTTAGCTCGGGTAACTATACCTCTCTGTAACGTACATTATAGTAAAAACCTAACACAAAACAATATTCTGGAGATGAGACTACTGAACCAGGGACTATAATGTGCTTATATTTTCTCAAGTACTCCAAGAATAGACACTTCATTAAAAAGAACAAAACATCGATGTTGTAATTAAACAATTTATCTTAGGAAAAACTGCCACAGCTTTATACAGACTAGGAAACACGAATAATTTTACCCATCAAACCAGAAAACCTTTCAAATTGCTTAGTTAGTTTAGACTGAACTACTACAATTAGATCTAACTGTGGTAACAAATCTTACAAACTTAAATGTTTAAGTTACTTCAAGAAATACGAAACATTTATTGGAAAACTCGGAAATAAATTAATATCCTTATAAGTGGAACAATTCATTTGTAAGTTTTTTAAACTGACTTAGAGAAAACTGGCACAGTTTTGGAACTTTTTTTTTTAATCGGCAGAACGTCAATTCGAAGCGAGCTAGTGACATCAGAGCCTATCATCGCCAGTTGAAGCGCCACAAGAGTTCCGGTCCATTATTGACAACCAGCCCATCGAGTCTCATGGCTGTGATTAATCGATTAGTTTTCAGCAACTATCAACTAATAGGGATAAGCTACAGGGTGACGAAATATAACTTTTCACAGTTTACCAGCACCACTCTAAACTGTTTTTGACCAAAACGGTACATATCATAATGACAAGGAACTCTGAAATAGGAGTTTGAAAGACTGCTGGGAACACACATTACTTTGGTTGGATGTTTCTTCCAATCTCTCGAAACAATATAATTTGAAGTTATTGGGATTTTTTAAGTCACTCACCTGGTGGTGATTTAAGAAAAGAAATAAAGAGAGAGTAGACAAGAGGAGACCAAGCCTTATAAATAAATTATTCTACGGATGTGAATGGTACTGGACATGCTTTAAATAACACAGGTGCATTGGTCTTGTATTAATGAAATGCCAACAGTCAACAAAGTTATGATGAACACTCCAACTGAAACGCATAGATTCAATTAACTTGGCTGTTTAGCAATAGTTGATAATAATCGAATTTGTAGACATATATATATACGTACCAAGGTTTAATTGCATCAAATATGTTGCCAAGCCTTTGAACAAACAAGCACTCATGTTGTAGAACCACGTGCATGTTGTTTTGTCGCACGTTGGCTTGTTTTGCCATAAAGTGCTCCTGTAGTGTAATATAACTTCAATACAATATTGGTAAGCCACTAATTAGTTGTTTCAGATACAAAAGATGAACTTGAAAACCATAACGTAACCAGATATCCGTATAATTTCTTGCCAAATTATGTCCTAAAATAACATAGCTAAATTTTACTAAATTACCTTACATTGGTTTTTACTATTGCCAATTTCAACAACTTTAATGATTCAAAGATATTTTGTTTTTTATTTTGCAAAAGAGAAATAAAACGTATTAGACAAAAGCGTTCGAATGCTCAATGTCTAAGTTTTTTGCTCACTTATCAATTTTTATATATGAAATTAATTAAATATGCTCACCAAACTCAGGTATTCGGGTCATTCAGTAGCTGAATCGTTCAAGTCTATAAAAAAAATCAGAAGAAAAAACGAATTACTGAGTTGTAAAAAATAAAATTTTGAAACATCTTATTGTTAACTATTCTTCAGGCAAGTGAAAATGTAGAAATGGAAGTTTGAAACACCATGTTCTAAACATTTTTTGAGACAAGCTACTAATAAAAAACACATTCATCAGGAAAAAAAAAGCTTCAGCGTGTTTCTACTTTTCCCAAAGGAGTGATATACAAATTAATGTTTTTTTTTATATAATAGAATTATAATTGCTCGATATATTGTTTAGTAGTTTTAAGTCACCATTATTATGTACACGAGACTGAGATTATCTCGAATTCTGATTGGAGCATGGTCGTCGTCCTGTGTTCCAGAGTACAGAACGATTTTGTTTTCTTTTATTCCCTTACAGTAGGCGTTGCTATGAAACAGTTAAAAGTCAAACATCTCAGGTCATTGTTAGAAGATTAAGCTAAAGGTCTTTTACAGATTGATGATGTTCTTTTGTAACTTCCACCAAATGTACGTTTCCAATCTTACTGGAATATTACAACTTTCTTTGCAACATGTTTGTGGAGAATTGGATCTTTGGTTAATAACTCTTCTAAAGTTTCTTTGTATAACGGCGGTTATCTTTGTTTGTGTGAAATTCTCTAATTATCACGTGTCAATAACTGAAAACTCTTCATCGTATTTTCAAAGAACTGAGATAATAGAAAGTAGAACTCGCACATTTTCACGGCAAATAAGTACTAGAACTATATCAAATTCTACATATATTTCTTATAGATTGTAAGATTGAATGAGATGTTTTCGCTAACAATCCCCCGTGGATTTCTCAAAGGCAACTCTTACTTGACACAAGCCCCGCTAGGCGACAACAAAGCTGGCTGCATTAAAAGTTTTGGAAAAGCAAACATTGCCAATGTTGGGTTTCTATTCATTTCCCTGATCATGCAGGAAACCCGAAATCACCAAATAATGACGCTTTGATGCACCGTGACGTTAGTGCCGCTTGGGAGAGAACCCTTCGTCATAGCTTACACACACACAAGAAGAAAAAAAAAGATGAAGGCATTCAGGGCCATTTGCTTGAGAACACATTATAAGCCTATTTGTTTTCTATTCATCTGGGATATTTATTCAGCTGTTCTTCCCTATTTTAGAAAGAAGAGAATGTTGAGATGGGAGGAACGTTCCAGTACTTTCTGCTAACGAAAATGGAAAACGCCTTTCTATTTTACCAATCACTCGAATAGTCAGCTAATACACCTGGTGTATAATCAGATAGTTTTCATATTAAAGCTCCCAATCACTCGAATAGTCAGCTAATACACCTGGTGTATAATCAGATAGTATTCACATTAAAGCTCCCAATGACTCGAATAGTCAGCTAATATACTTGGTGTATAATCAGATAGTATTCATGTTAAAGCTCCCAATCACTCGAATAGTCAGCTAATACGGGAGCTTTAACATGAATACTATCTGATAATACACCAGGTATATTAGCTGACTATTCGAGTCATTGGGAGCTTTAACATGAATACTATCTGATTATACACCAGGTAATCACTCGAATAGTCAGCTAATATACTTGTTGTATTATCAAACGTATTCATGCTAAAACCTAAATTGTTATTTCAAATTAAAACAAATAATAAATCGCTAGATAATAGTAACTTTTCTTATTTAAGCTGTTGCCAAAATTATTAATCAACATTATCAATGACTGATTAATGATCTTTTATTAAAGCATAGCTGTTACATTTTTCCACTAGAAAGAATCATTACATAGTAAGTTCAAGAAATCAGATCAAATGACACAACTGTATATGTGTATCATCTATAACAACCTCTAATCCATGAGGAATTATCCAGATTGAAAGGTCAAATCCTTCCACATATTCTTATTTTATTGAATGCACAACTGTGGCCGTATTAGGCTTAATCTTCTTAGCCTCATATCATATTTCAAACTCGTGCTTTTATTACTACTTCATTTGTGTGTAAAGCATCTCTGAGAAAAGATTGAAGGTAAATTACCAGGAGAGTGATCACTTCCTCTAAAGAATTACGTTATAACGATTCAACAACGGGCGGACATGATATTTACATGTTTTGGAACCAAAAGTTTATCAGCCAAACACACCTTATTGTTGAACAACGATATTAGAATTGATGTAATGAGTTACGAAAAGTTACTTTTCTCTTGTTATAATTTAATTATAATGTAGTCTTAAGCGAATACTTTGATTCGTACAGTAGCTATATTTTGTAAACTCCCTGTATTGAGGTTAACTGGCGCTCTAGGATCACAATTCTAGATGCGTTTCTT
>NW_013666061.1:496556-519339 GCF_000517525.1 Limulus polyphemus | reverse complement strand
CCAACACGAGAATAAAAATAAATTAAAATGTAATTATATTTGAAAATATTTATTTGTTTGTGTGTTTCTTTAGAATTTCGCGCAAAGCTACACGAGGGCTATCTGCGCTAGCCGTCCCTAATTTAGCAGTGTAAGACTAGAGAGAAGGCAGCTAGTCATCATCACCTACCGCCAACTCTTCGGCTACTCTTTCACTAACGAATAGTGGGATTGACCGTCACATTAAAACGCCCCCACGGCTGAAAGGACGAGTATGTTTGGGGGGGCTGGGATTCGAACCCGCGACCCTCAGATTGCGAGTCGAGCTCCCTAACCACCTGGCCATGCCGGGCCATATATGAAAATATTTTCATTTGTTGCGCTCTAGACCAAAGCCTTGAAAGTCTATTGGTTAATACGCCCCTGTGTATATAATAATAGTGAATACTAAAATAGAACATTTTCCATTGACATACGAGCATGGCTACTTGAATTTCTATAGTTTAATATTGTATGTACATACGTACGCTTTTATAACTTGCTGATGTAGCTGCAAGATTTACTATACTCTGTCAGCGGATAACATGTTTAGCACATGGGGCTTCAAAGCTAGGAGATATCTGTCTAGCTAACAATAACTTTTGATAACAAAACTTTACCGAAACTGTCCTATTAATATAACGTTTCTATGGTAAAGCAATACTAGTAATTTTAGTCACTGTAGTTTAAATGAAAAACATCACTGTAGTCAGAGTTGGTGTACATGAATTTGGAATTTACACAGTTCCCTGTCGATCTTGTTTTCAAAACTTCACGTGTTGTAGCATCGCCTTACAGGTTAAAGGGAGAGGTGTGGCTTTCGTCCTTTTGCTTAAGATTTAGTGAGGAACTCAATAGTTTTGACAGGAACTTGAAAACTAAACTGAGGGGGGGATATAAAGACTAACGCATTGGCGTACCCGCATTGCTATTGTGCGACCATTACACTAACGAGAAAGCTGAGATCTGGGAATGACGTTCACCGAACAGGAAGCCCTAATTGATAGAACAGAGTGAGTTCCTAGAATTGCTGAACTTGTAAATGCCTGAAAGAGACTAAATTATAGGCCAGACCCCCTACCAGTTAACTTATAGTAATGGCCGAAGACGCCATAAACATGTCTTTTTCTTACCAGATTGCCATTTCAAACTAGTATTTTGGTTTAGGAAACAGTTTCCGAAAAACTAGTTTCAGTTTCGAATGATTATTGAACTGTCTTTGTCATCATATTCTATGAATGAAAAATGTATAACTATCCTCTTAAAACCTACACTGAAATCATCAGGTGTTTGATTAAACCGTCTTGAGTATAACACCCGAACATGGTGTCACCACGACTTCTTCAAGCCTGGATTGAAATCATAGGTGTTTGTTTAAGTCATCTTGAGTATGACACCTGAACATGGTGTCACGACGACTTCTTCAAGCCTGGATTGAAATCATCAGGTGTTTGTTTAAGTCATCTTGAGTATGACACCTGAACATGGTGTCACGACCACCTCTTCAAGCCCAGGCTGAAATCATCAGGTGTTTCATTAAACCATCTTGAGTATGACACGTGAACATGGTGTCACGACGACCTCTTCAAACCTAGACTGAAATCATCAGGTGTTTGATTAAACCGTCTTGAGTATGGCACCTGAACATGGTGTCACAACAAATTATTCAAGCCCAGGCTGAAATCATCAGGTGTTTCATTAAACCATCTTGAGTATGACACGTGAACATGGTGTCACGACGACCTCTTCAAACCTAGACTGAAATCATCAGGTGTTTGATTAAATCATCTTGAGTAAGACACCTGAACATGGTGTCACAACAAATTCTTCAAGCCTAAACTGAACTTATCAGGTGTTTGATTAAACCGTCTTGAGTATGGCACCTGAACATGGTGTCACGACGACCTCTTCAAGCCTAGATTGAAATCATCAGGTGTTTGTTTAAAACATCTCGAGCATGACACCTGAACATGGTGTCACAACGACCTCTTCAAACCTAGACTGAAATCATCAGGTGTTTGTTAAAAACCATCTTAAGCATGGATGGTGTCACACCAATTTTTTCAAGAAAGTTTGAAGTGATTAAGCTGGGATCATGAATTCTGTTTTATATTTGGTCTGTGAGCAAAACATCAGTAACAAGAAACAAGAAGTACACCACTGTCATATCCACATTTTACCACTGTAGACTTAACCTATAAGAAGTTACCCAGTGACATGTAATTTTTGACCAAGTACATAATGTCATAAGTATAATATTAATTGTAAGATATTCATATTATATCTACATAACTATGCATAAAATATGTATCTATTACTAAGGGAACGACAAAGAATTTGTGGCACGAGAATAAGAATAAGAAATAAGAATATTTGGCACAGAAGTTCTTGTGCAAATCCGATAGACGGAGCCACTGTACGAGTCCTGCTTATAGATACATCTATACCAAGTTATATTTTACCTCTCGAACAATATACTTTGTACTTTATCTATTCGTCTGCTTTTAATATACAGAGACATTATTGAATGAAGTATACACAGGCAGTGTTTCATGAAGTATACACAGACAGTATTTCATGAAGTACACAGGCATGTATTATGTACTTTCTTACTTTTTCTTTTGGTCCAGTATGGCGCTCTACTCGCAATCTGAGGGTCGCTGGCTCGAATCCCAGCCCCACCAAACATACTCGTCCTTTCAGCCGTGGGGGCGTTATACCGTGACGGTCAATCCCACTATTCGTTGGTAAAAGAGTAGCCCAGGAGTTGGCAGTGGGTGGTGATGACTAGATGCTTTCTCTCTAGTCTTACACTGTTAAATTAGGGACGGCTAGCGCAGATAGCCCTCTTGTAGTTTTGTGTGTAGCTAGAGTTTACGTATTTCTGTACGGACTTCAGGAAAGTAGCCTATTCAAACAGTAAATACAAAGACATGTCTTGGCTTAAGATTGCACATAAAACATTGGTTGAAATATGTAAACTGTGGACTTGTGGGATATCCGACTTTCTTTGTGTTTTTTCAAGTACATAAGTCAGGCCATGAAAGAGATCTTCATATTGAACTCCGCTCTTGACACCTTCAGCAGCCAGACCATACAGAAGAAGAAACTCGGTCAGTTTAAGTTACTCAACACAGTGTTTGTGTATCAAACAAACAATTCTGTGTCACAAACTATACTTGTGTTTGTTTATTTTCCTTTGTTGTCCGTGTTTAATTTATTTTTCGAGTCCTGAACCTACTTTTTGCGGAGTTTATTTTGGCTTTTCAGTGAAGTTGAATACCGTATTAGTACTGTTACAACGTATTACGAGACATCAAACGGGTGATTTTCAAAACAACAAGGACAGTGTTGTCTTCCTAAAAGGCAAATGGAAGATATGAAATCATAATAAGCTATATAAAAATTAAAACATTACTAACCCATTACACCAAATACACAACAACATTATATATACTTTTCCTAGTATGTCATGTAACAACTGTTAAGTTAGACCTCTCTATATATACCAGCATTATTATTGGAGTAGACCTCCCTGGATATGTCAGTTACTACTGTTAGACTAGGCTACCCTATATATATATACCAGTTACCATTGTTAGACTAGGCCTCCCTATATATGCCAGTTACCATTGTTAAACTAGGCCTCCCTATATATACCAGTTACCATTGTTAGACTAGGCCTCCCTATATATACCAGCTACAATTGTTAAACTAGGCCTCCCTATGTATGCCAGTTAACACTGTTAGACTAGACCTTCTTGGTTATACCGATTATAACTGTTAGTTCGCTATCATAAGGATGACAAGTTCAATATATGAAATTAAGGATATCAAAATTATAGAAAAATGTTGTATATATATTTTGGAAATAAGTAATTTGGAGAATAAAAAATATCATAGGTAGAAATACACGATAAATAGAAAACCAATGAAGTTAATGGCATTAGCCCGAATTATTCTTCTAGAATTAAAGGAAAAGGAATGATATCATTATCAGATAAAGCGGGTTTAAAGCTGAGGTAGCCGATACTATATTTTGAGTTTAAAGCATTATGTTAACATTTATTTACGAATGTAAGGCGTACAATAAATAAAAACGTAACATTAATAACATATATCATATGGTCTTCGGTTTTAATCAGATTTAAAGTGGCTATAAATAGTTCTCTAGAAAATAAAAATAGACTGTTAACAATCCAAGACAGAGAACCTTATAAATATCTTAAAACTATTAACAATCCAAGATAGAGAACCTTATAAATATCCGAAAACTATTAACAATCCAAGACAGAGAACCTTATAAATATCCTAAAACTATTAACAATCCAAGATAGAGAACCTTATAAATATCCTCTCTGTCTTGGATTGTTAATAGTTTTGTCTTGGATTGTTAATAGTTTTAAGATATTTATAAGGTTAGAGAATCTTATAAATATCCGAAAACTATTAACAATCCAAGACAGAGAACCTTATAAATATCCGAAAACTATTAACAATCCAAAACAGAGAACCTTATAAATATTCTAAAGCTATTAACAATCCAAAACAGAGAACCTTATCGAAGAACTCTGTTTCGTGTGACAAGAAAGTATCATATAGTACTGATCTCAACTCATCTAACATTCCTATACATGTGTACTACTGTCCCCGAATCATTGCACATTTTCAATGTTAACGATCTAACTCACAGTATGTTACTACACACTAATGTGACTTACAACATACTATTTTACGAGGTTTTATCCGGACTCATGGCAAATTATTATACTTTGGAGTGCAACATTCCAATACATTTTTGCCAGTGACTTTTAGTACATTATCATATGGCATATTACCATACAGAGTTATTTCTATCCCACATCTCAATTCCAGACTGTCCCCGACTCACAACATATTATCATACAATATTTTTTCAACTCATGGTAAGTTATCAAAGAGTAATAATAGTTGACTCACTCAATATTTTATTATGATATGAGCGACGTTTTTCATAATATTTGAACTGGCGTCAAGCTTGTTTATAAATTAAACAACTCTTCATAAGTTACTGATTCCAGACAAACCGATCAGAAATAGTGATAAAATAAATATAAGTTCAGGAAAGGCATCGAGTAAATAATAATAATACGGAAACAATTATGAAAATTATAAAAAGAACTCTCATGCATTGTTTTTCAATAAGCGAGAGTTAACATTAAGCTCAGCAGGACGACGAATGTTCCACTGAGAGGCAATTACCAATGTAGTCGGGTTTAGGATGATGATTACAAATCCAACGCCAAACACAAAAGAGAATATTTGTTGTAACACAACAACTCAGCCGAGAAGTAATTGGTGTATTCAGTGGGGGTACTCTGGTTGGAAGAGAAACCTACATTAACAAGAAAATTACTACCTTTGGAGCCTCCGCCATCCAGCCAGTTGTTTATTAGCCGACTGTGTCACGACTGTTACAGCCAGCGGAGAAAGACCGTGGACGTTACTGGTTTAACATTAGGTGGTGTAAGTGAACTAGGTCCTGTTGTCTCTCCCACCTGGCAAATAGTTAGCTTTAAGCCAATTCATCACTGGCACACGGGCGCCCTCTCAGCAGCTGGTGGGCAAATCATTTATCAACTCCAGCAGTGCCCCCTTTCAATCTGGCGGTGAAAGCTTCAGCCACTTGTGGATACAGGGTTCTTGCAGGAATGTTATACCATGAGCACATAGAGGCACATACTGTATCACATTAAATTTTAGAAGGTTTAAGGTCAAACTAAGAAAACGAATATGTCAGATTTACGAGTATAGCACTATAGCCCACCTGCTCAGGCCTCTGCACGGGTTTACCCCTAAATCTGGTGTATCGTCGCATCGTTTTGTAAAGTGTCTTTCAGTTGTAAATTTTCTTTCATGGTTTTGTATATCATACTAGCTGTCATTAATGACCATAGTGACATATGTCACTCCAGGGCTCATGACCAACTTTTTTGTTTTTTTTTTCTTTAATGTAGGATCGGAAAAATGAGAGGAAGGTTATATCGGTCCAGAACTCTTGACGTTGGAGAAGTCGTCAGTTCTTAACGTCTTCAATCAATGCCTCTCTGACTGTAGCTTGATGATTGCTCACACTCATTATCCAACCTCTAGTTAACTTAAAAAAATGTTCAGACGTTATAAAGATTGCTAGAAAACACAAACCATAAGTCCAGTATCTTCGGAAATACATAATCACGACCAGTTTTAATCTGTTCCGGCTGAAATTTTCCGGTCAAAAAAACTTGTAAAATTGTAAAAATATTTTAGACTTTATAATTGAAATGAAAGCAAGCAAGTGATTAGAAAATAATGTGATGGAAAATTTGTGTGTAACAAATAAAGTTGGCCATTAAGTTCAAAAGGTGTATCATAATAATTGTTGATTAGCGTTTGGATCTCTAAAGATAGTTAATTAATACCTTTTTTTCATTATCGATAAAGTTTCTAAATTTAGTTAAAACTGATTAAACATCAACTTGTTTCGTTATATGTTTGTTATACTTGTCTTTTAAATTATCTTTGGACATAATTATAACAAAAAAAATTAAATTCTAGCTTACCATATTTATAATCAATTATTAAACAACCACATGAATTATTTTCTGAAGGTCATAGAACTATTTTATTGATTATAAGTAACACCCAATCTAAGAAAATTACTTACACATTGTTAGCTCTAAACTGGACAATTAGCTTGTAAAGCCAGCGATATGATTGTTCTCTCTTTATGTGGTGTATTGTTTAAAGTCATTTTTAATTAAAAGACACGTTTATTTGGTGTAGCCTAACAACGTCTTTAGCACGAACTGAAAAGCGTGAGCTAGAACTTAAAAGCTACTGGTAAACCTGAATGCATGAGGTGGTATTGTAGATTCATTTCAATCTTTATAGTTTTCTTGCAAAGATGCATCGTTTATATTGAATTTCGCGCGAAGCTACACGAGGGCTATCTGCGCTAGCTGTCCCTAATTTAGCAGTGTAAGACTAGAGGGAAGGCAGCTAGTCATCACCACCCACCGCCAACTCTTGGGCTACTCTTTTACCAACTAATAGTGGAATTGACCGTCACATTATAATGCCCCCACGGCTGAAAGGGCGAGCATGTTTGGTGTGACGGGGATTCGAACCCGCGACCCACAGATGGCGAGTCGAGGGCCCTAACCATCAGGTTCATCGTCTTTCGATTTAGTAATTTATCAGCCCACTCAAGAGCCCTGATAGTTCAAACCATAAATCCACTTATATTACTTAATTAATTTAGCGTAACACCCCTTGATTGAAAAAATGACAGCAGTATATAGACTCACGTTTTAGTCTTTAACATGACATTAAATTATTTTTTTTTCGCACCGAGTTTTCAAACTAACAAAACAAATGTTGTTCCCTAATTGAATTAAAATTTTTTCATGAGCTCTAGACGAATGCTTTTGTTTAATGTTGAATATTTACTATTTATTAAAAAAATAATGTTTTATTAATTAAAAACAGTTATAAGTTTGATTATAAGCTAAAGATAATTAGGTGATCTGGGTGTATTTCAAGCATCAAAAATTGGAAAATAACACATAGATAAAAACGGAAACATGTGGTATCATTAAACTATATTAATATTGTTATCGACCTTCTGAACTGAAATGACATGTGTGCATAAAAAGCAGTTGATTTTTCTGCCTGCGAACATAATCTAGAGATCCCTACAGGAGTCTTGCTGCGGATTAACTGATATAGCATATTTATTGTTCATAGCCCAAGCAATAACGTTCAATTTCGTAACAGTGAACAACTGTTTACGAGTTTTCTTTCTTTACATAACTGGTAGAGAGATAAATCACTCGTAAATTATAATGCCTTTAGTTAATTTTCTCAATATAGATTCACCATGCATGGAGAATACTCTAAAGTTCTTGAACTGAAATACTCCAACGAAACGTGTGTCGATGGAAGACTTAATATGGCTGTATATCTTAGGTTTCCACGATATAGTAAGACCTCAGATAAATTATAAGTCATGTCCTTGAGATATACAACCCTAACGAAGAAACGTAGAAATATCAAAAGGATTTTAAATAATAACGATTTCTGCGAGTACACGCGAAGAAAAAAAATACAAATGATAAATGGTAGAATTTCTGAATTTATATTTTAATGAAATATTAGCCTCATAGAAACAAAAAAATAGAACACAATTAATCTTTTATTTGTTTAACTCAGAGAAAATTAAACGAACTTTAATAAATTATTTTTGCTAACCAATTTTCCACACAGATAAACCACGAATAAACTGAATGTTCACGCTATTCCTTTTGCCTTAATCTTAATTTAATTAGTCTTCAGAAGGTTAATGAGAAGGATTAAGTTTGGTAGAACTAGGCCTTTTGCTAAAATTTCAAATCTCATGATTTGCCAGTTATATGATTTCTAATTGAGAAGTCGATAAAAGGTATAAGAGAAACATAACATATTTTTAACGTAAACAACTCCTAATGACACGGCGAGAATGTTTAAACGGTAATTATTTTCCCAGCAACATGATTTTACGAAGTTATTGATAAAAAGTACTTACAATTATTATTATTCACAAGGATTATTTAATAAAATGCAAAATATGGTAAAAAATTAATCTAATTATTATACTTGAAACATTATAACTTAATGATTATTTAATTATTGTCATTTAAATCTTTCTAAAAGCCACGTCGTTTATAATACTAGTACTTGATCACAAAAGTATCATACACTGTGATTAATAACAAGCTATAATATACATAGTTTTGATAGAACAGAAACCTTAGAGTTATTATTTTCTTGCCACCTGTGCTTTTAATGTTAAAATAATAGATAAGAAACACAACTCCTGATGAGGACTTGGTAAACGTTGAAACATGTGGAGTCCACATTTTAGAGGCTATAGATTGGCCTGAATTAGAAATGTTTTTAACTTTGTATCAATTTTAACGTTGCGTGTTTCTCATTTATTATTTTTGAAATAATCAAGGTGTTGAAATACGCGGCATTTCTTTACTTTCTTATGACGTTATTAATGTATCAATAATAGTATTAGAACAGTAGGGTAGTTGTAGTTAACAGCTGTAGTTTCCCCCAGTGCGTCGTTGATATAACAGCAACAACAACAACAAAAAACAAAACAAAATAAAGTACAGACTGCTCTAGTCTAAAACGAAAGACTTCCCCATTGTTTCCCACATCATATGACGATGAGGTAGATGGGGTGGTTGGTCGTTTTTCGTATTTGTTTATAACATAATAACCTAATGGACATGCGGAAATGAAACATTAGGTGCACAATTAACCACGATCACGAAGATAAGTGGGTAAACTGTAGTAAATGCCAATTCACGTGGATAACAGGAAATGATGTCACTGACTGTAGAGAAACTCCGAAAAGGGGGTTATGGTGATTGTTTAACAACAAAGCAATAAACGTGATGCATCATGCGTGTATTTTCCTAGAACACCGGATTTACCTTGTTTGTCAATTATATTCCTTTAGTTGAATTTTATTGTTAAACCTTAGTGGTAATGTGTAATTTGATATGGTATAAAATTATGGGCTGTAACGTTGTATCAGCATTAACCAGACAGTTTTGTTCATTTGTTTGACGTTAAACAAAAGGCTAAGTAATGACCTATCTGTACTCCCCGATTTTTAGCGTTGTAAGCCCTAAGACTTACCTCTAAGCTTTCGAGGTTGGGATTAACCAAACAGGAAACGTTAGCCCTTTATTGGAAACTGGTGAATCCACCATTTAGATTACAGATATTGTTTTGTTGCTAGGCTTCACAATGGGATATCTCTGCTTACTCACCGCAGGGACTAAGCCCCGAATTTTAGGATTTTAAGCCACTGGGTGTGGAAGGGATTATAGATAAATGCATATTTACGAAATGATAAATAAATTTAAAAGTAATTTAAAACAATTTTTTGATATACAACTTCAGGAGTAAGAAAGGCGGTATCACTTTATCATCATTATCATCAGTTAACTTGATGACTTTTCATCGTAAAACTTGTATTGCAATTTATAGGCTTAATATTCGTGATAAGAATCACTGTTTATTTTGCCTAACATCAAGTATTTTTATGGTTTAATCTTTCAATGTAAAGATACGTAATATTTTTAACACACTGTGTAGCAGCAACACGACACACAAGTGTATTAGATTTATTGAACAATACACGGATACCCAGTGTGAGAATGAATTCGCACATATGATCACGCAGAATGTCGTGAAAGTAAGGCAACTCAATATCACATTTCATAAACCACCAGAAGTATTTGTAAGTGTATTTTAATTTTTGAAATGAAATTAATGCCCTAAGTCAAAACTATAATGTATTGATTTTATTAGGTTAATTATCGTGTGTTATGGTATTAGTATTTGTAACGTATCGTGTTTTAAAAGCTGTGCTGTAATAGTTAATATATTTTTAAACCCTTCAGTCATTTTAATTTCTTATTTACGTAGTCTGACCTTTGTAGTAAAACGTACAAATTGTGAAAACTTAATAAAAATATTTTAATACAATTTGTATTGTGGTGACGTATTTATTTAAAAAAAACAACGTATGATCAATGTATGTACAAACATCAGTAACAACAGAGTTTTACTGTTTGTGCAGTAAACAAGGATGAAATGAAATGCATTAATAAGATAAATCTATTAGTTACATTGCTGCTTGTAGTTAGTGATCAGAGGTGTTGACTTTGATTAATTACACTACTGTTTATCTGGAGTTCTTTTACTACTGATTTTATTTTCGTACGTTCCCTTTGTATTTAACATGGCGAATAAGGATTTATTTTTCCCACGCCATACCGTTAAAAAAAACTTCACCAATCCCACTCCAGAATTCATGTTTCTCACTCTAAGTAGCAGCTGCTATACGAACAAATTCCATTAAAACCTCCCTAGTTACCTTGACAGGACTACGGGCTGGACACCCATTTGGCCTTTCTCTTCGGATTTTTGATCTTCCGATCAACCAGTAATAGACCTGTCAAGCTTCTGATTTCTGTACATTCTTATCCCTCAACCAGTTCTTTCATCTCGCTTGTTTATTTAGCTGTAGGTGATGGATGGTTTCAAAGATATTTCCATTTTAAATTCAGGAAGTATTTAAAGTTGCGGGGGTCTTCCAAATATCCTATTGTTGTGGATGAAACACATTAATCGCGAGCTAAGAAAGTGTAATAGCCCAGAATGGTGAAGAAAATCGAATCAGTCAAAATGACATTCATATTGACGAACATTTTCAGCATCTATATACATAATGTGATAAACGTCTTTTTGTTCAAGAAAATTGCTGTGAAAAGACGTTGAAAAATATAATTTGTTTAAATTTAGTATTTTTTTTATCAAATAAGAATATGCACAATATGGAAGAACACTGAATTCAACACTCAGTTCTGAAGACAACTGTAAGAAGCCTGAACTAAGAGAACCATGTGTAGGCAACATTTCCTAAGCAGTGAATAAATTTCGAACAAATAGTTCTTCCCCACAGTTTTTCCTCACATATATATTGATCAAAATCAATGCATGTTGAAGAAGTAGAACCTGAAGACTTATTACTGTATCTATAAGCAAATCACGGTATACTAAGTGTAAGTAAAACATTAAATCTATGACACTAATTGAAACTAATATTCAGTGTATTTTGTGCTCTGAAAGTAAGATATACTCTATTATTTCGTTATAATTATTTTCATTAACAGAGAATTGGTTAAAATATTGATATAACTAATTTCATTATTTTTAGTTTAAACTTTTATTATTATATTTTTGTCATAGAGATTATTTTGCATTTTTACTTTAATATATGTATTTTGAACTATGCTGAAACTTTTAAGGTGGCTAGACTTCGTGAGATATTATTGGGATTACGACCGAAAATATCGCGAACAGTAAGGGTACCCAATTGATGAAGCAATGTATTCTAACCTTTATATGTAAGAACATAAGACAAGTATACTTAATTCACTATATTCATCATCAGGTTGATTTTTAATTTCGTTCTAATTACGTAGCTTGCTCTGAGCGGAAGTTAATATTAACTAATTCATTAACGCATTAACTTGGTGCACTGGTGTGTTCCTATATTTTTTTCAAAACGGATTTTAACAGTTAACAAATAACCTGTTCTGTGGAAAGCTAATCATAAAACTTAAAGCCCTATCAACAACACCCTGAGAAGGGTACGGTGGGTATAATTAGTCTAACCCACGGCGTTTTTTAAATTGCCCAGCACCTCCTTTACACTTTATATTGTGTTATTAACCCTGAAAGGGCTTAAACGTTTTATCTCAGAGCATGTACACTGTGCAAAATAATTTACTTCAAATTGATATTGTAATTATAAATCACACGAGTTGTGAATTCCTGTCGCTCTTTCTTTTACATATTACACAATATACATCTAAATACTTGTGTTATTATAATAAATCGTTCATTAGAACAACATCTTTCATGTTTTCTCAAGAGTAAGAACCAAACTATTCTTTGATAACCCAATTCACAAAGAAACACAGACGTGGCTGACCTGGTACAATCTTGCGTGTCGTACCAATTGGAACAAGTGGACATTCTCCCTAGTTGACTTTTAAAATATTCAATGAAGGAAGTAACCATCAGAATTAATATTACTGAGTATTTACAAGAAATCAATTATGATTAACTCTTGTGTGGCAGAAAATATTTTGTTTTCTATATTTAAAAACGTGCAAAAACGAAAAGGGATATATTAGACTCAAGCACAAACTGAAAACAGACAAGCTTAACACGCTTTATGAGAGGAGTGGCATATTGATATCTTAAACAACTAGTCACATAAAAAACAAAATAAATTATTGTTCAGTTTAAATAAAAGGAAAACCGGTATTAATAAACAAAATATCGGTCCTGGAATAGGCGTGAATGTCTTTTATAAGATTCAGCGGTACCGCTTCGTTGTTTATGATGTTTAACACTGTACAAAGGTGCATTTAATACTTGTTTCTCTATGTTTAAAGACCTTTAAAAATACATCATTCATATTGCGCATTTTAATAAAGTAGCAAGTAGCAGAACTTGTTGCGTCTCTGAAGCAATAAAGGTATATCTGTATTGTTAATTCTTCTTTTTGGGAAGAAATGGTAATTCGACTTCTTCTCCAGAAAATTAATCTTAAAATGTATTGCACGTCTTGCATAGAATTACTACACGACAAAACCAAACAATGTTAATGATATACGAATGCTTCCATTTTAATGGCACGGTATTTGTATGGACAACTTGCATGCATACGTTTTGAAATCTCAATGTTGATACGTATTTACGAACAATAAAACCTGAAGATCTTTATTGATTACTTGTCATTCACTTGAGTGTGAGTGTTCCCTGGCGAATTTGAGTTTTTGGTCATTGTGTTCCGCTTTAGTTCATATATTTAATAAATTCCTGCTTCAATCGATGGTTGCGATGCACTTTATTACAACCATAGTTGGCAACTGGCGTATTCCCTTTCTTATTAACATTTCAAAGGCTTATCTCGGTATGTATGTTACTCTGAACTAGTTCATTAAATACTTAGTGAAGCTGGGTTTCGTTCATTACGAACTCGAACAAGTTAATTAAAGGCATATTCTTACTGCTTATGGACAGTTTATACTAATGTAAAAAACGTTTAAATATTATCTAAAATAAATAAATAACACTCTCTACAATAAGAAAATATTGTCTTTAATCCAATAAATACATATTTTGACTCATATCAAACACGACTAATTTAAGCTAATACACTACTACGTACATAATGTAAATAATAATGTCAATAAACGTTGTTCAAACAATTATACATCCAACTTCAACTTCATTAACATAGCATACCACGCAATCCTTTCATTGCTTGCCATCGTATTAAATATAATGCGGAATGAACACGAGTGACCTCTATCGTAATAAGACGAAGCTGCTGTCATGTTCCTGCGTTCTACACCTCCTTGGGATAGAAGCATTCATAAGCAAACAAACCGTAGAAATCTTGGCTCATTCTCTAGGTTTAATTAAACTGCTTTGGATTTGAGCTATCAGGCAACTAACATTGTACCACGCACGCGATTTTCGTGGCGTCCAATCCGATAGCTAAACCGACTCTCTGTGCTAGCTAAGAATGCAGAAGAAATTCTCCGAAAGATTCGATGGTAAATCAACACTTTTCTGAGTCAAACATAAGAATTATCTCATGAACAGAAAACGATCAATCACTCCAACTCCTGAAGTGTCATGTTCAAGGTCCAGAAATAATGGCTTCCAGCTCAAAATGTCTTCACAGTGTTATTTCTTGCCACGGATGCTGCTTAGCTAGCTGCAAGAATGAGGAATTGAAGTTTTGGACAATCTGGTAATGTAGGATGAGTGTGCGGGAACTTGTAAATGTATCGAGATAAAGTAAAATTTTCAGTTATATAAGATGAGACTTTAGGAACTTGTAAATGGATCAGGATGTAATAAAACACTTCAGTTGTGAAAGGAGAAAGTTTTGGAACTTGTAAATGGATCAGGATGCAATAAAACACTTCAGTTGTGAAAGGAGAGAGAGTTTTGGAACTTGTAAATGGATCAGGATGCAATAAAACACTTCAGTTGTGAAAGGAGAGAGAGTTTGGAACTTGTAAATGGATCAGGATGCAATAAAACACTTCAGTTGTGAAATGAGAGAGTTTTGGAACTTGTAAATGGATCAGGTTGTAATAAAAAACTTCAGTTGTGAAAGGAGAGAGTTTTGGAACTTGTAAATGGATCAGGATGCAATAAAACACTTCAGTTGTGAAAGGAGAGAGAGTTTTGGAACTTGTAAATGGATCAGGTTGAAGTAAAATATTCGGGTGTATAAATTGAGAAATTAGAATCTTGTAAGTTGGAGGTTTACTTTCTTATAATCATTTATTGAAATACATATATTTAACTAAACTTTTAGGGCAAGTCAAATTTCGGCTCTTCTTCGTGCTATGAAAGAATATGAAATAAGAATGAGTTTTCATTTAAACTGTATTAATATTTTGCAAAAAAATAAACAAACTGATGTTTTACAATATTTTATCATTTTCGTTTCAAAACAAAATACGCCCTTTTGAACGACATACATATTTCATACACTGTACCACGGTATTCAGAAGTTCAGGCAAATAATTGGGAAATAGCTAGGTATGGGACTGTAATTATTAGTATTTTGTTTGTATTTAAGCACAAGGCTACACAATGGGATATCTGTGCTCTGCCCCACCACGGGTATCGAAACCCGGTTGTATGTCCGCAGATATACCGCTGTGCCACTGGGGGGGCGATTATGTGGTATGGAATGGGGTGTTGTAGGCCTAATCTATGACAGTTTTAATGACATTCAAGATCAATTTCAAGGTAATTGAAAAGGTGTAGACAATAACAAGAAACATTTTAAACAACAACAAAACAAACACCAAAGCATCCCACAACAACTACAACAACAGTTGTACTCGTTAATGCAGATGAAGTATTACGAAATAGAGTCAAACAATTAATTGCTGTGTTCAATAATGTGGTTGCTATTCTTGGTCCGTGCCTAAATGAACCTGTAGTATATACGCAGCCGCTTACATATAATTACTATCATCTGATGTGACGGACGAAGTTCATGTGGGAACTGTTCGGCATACAATCTGGCAGCAAACTAGGCATTCTGGTGACAGTAGAAGCACGTTAAACTTTTTTTCAACTGAATACTGGGCCATTATTTATATAATTTTGGAGCAGCTTCGCCACAATAATTTTGACTCCCAGCGGTTCAGCGATAAGACTGAAGACTTATAACGCTAAAATCCGGGTTTCGATACACTCATTATGCAGCTTTGTGCTTAACAACAATCAATATAAACTTGATAATTTTTATCATTTTGGTTCCTTCAGAGGTACAACGATCTGCTTATGCAAAATTATCTACTTGCAGCTCAAACCTACATTTGTGTAACAACCTTTGCTTTTGCTATGTTTGGATTTTGACCTACTGAGGCTCAACTCCATATACCTATAAGTGATTTTCGTAAATATTGGAATAAAAATGTAGTATTTGCCATTGCATACACCCTTGTTTTGGATATTTTGTGTATATGATATATATATTAATACATTTTTTAAGAACATGACTTTAAAAATTGAACTTAAATGACCTTATTGGTATTGTTACAGGATAGGCATACAATCCTTCATTTCATACCATTTACAGTTATTTTCCAGTACCTCTCCATTTTTGAATTATTTGTCTGTCAGTGTATTTCCGAAGCAGCCTGTATTAGGATTTTTTGTTCTGTCAGGTAATAAAGTTGTTATTAAAAATATCTCTTCCACTGATATGTCAGTTCAGTTCACCTCTGACAACTTCAACAGTACTCATGTTTCTAAATCTTCTAGAGCTTACTGTTATTGTTCCAGCAATATTCTTGTTCATGGAGTCTCCAAGAGCTGATAAGAAGATATAAATGGCGTGGACTTGTAGTTGGCTACCTTCTGTCGAAAGGAACTGATTTTTGGTTAAAACCAGAAGAGCAGGATATTAAGTGCCAAGCTGAACATCGGTTTCCGAAACTTGCCGGAACTAACCTAGTAGCAATGACAGGAAACAGCAGCGAGGGCCTTGACGTCAATGCGTCCATCATAGATACACAACAAGATTGAGGCAGTTAACCAAGCTTCAACTATACTTTAGACTAAAGTAATTAATCTTGCCAAGTAATACCTAAAAGAAACTTCGAGCTGTCGTGATGAAATACTACATAACACTCAGGGTTATATTTAATTTGCACGTATTCGTGACATTTAAACCCTCTTACAGGGCGGGTTTCGTAATTCAAGAACAAATCAGTAGTAAAACTGATAGCTTCATTATTATATGTTTATGTTATCATATAGTTTTCGTGCTATATACCCATGTAACATACATCGAACTCTAGAAAAATGTGATGAGAAAAAAGTCGCGTTTATCTTAACTAAAATCTTAGAGACAGCGAAACACAAATGATAGTTATCCATCCCTATACAACTGAGTAGCAGCGATGATCCTAGGCCTCGAGTTTTCTGTGTACGACTTCTATCTTGGTATTTGAAGTAGGCAACTAGTTTTTGGTGTTTGTGTTGAGGTCTTCCAGACTATTTTACATTATCTAAAAAACTCGAAATATAAAATGATAAACGTTCTTGAACTATAAAAAAAATATTTTTTTACTTTGTATTATATGTCTCAGTTATTCCTGTAAAATCTTTAATTATTTGAGATAACCTATTTGAGAAAAGTAGTTGAAAATTCCCTTTTTACTGCAGGGAGAGATAGAGAAATGAAGGGTTACAACACCTGTCTCTTATATCTTGTTCTCTAGAGGTTTTTGGTAATTATAAACGAAGTGTCAATAGCTTTCAGTTTGTCATATAATGCTGGATGACAAGACTAAATTATATAATGGAATGATACAAAGTTTTCAACATGATGCTTTTTTAATATGATGTGAATTATTTTAAACTATTAGCTAACAGTTTAAAGATATTAAACTTGTGCAGTTAAGTAATATGAATTAAAATGAAAATATTGTATATATTATACTGCTTCAATAGCCCTTAGAAATTCTTCAGTTTAGATTATTACAGTCTATAGTAACGTATATTCTATAAGATAATATGGTTCAGCTATTTCATATGCTCACTTAACGTATTTCCTTTGGCTTTAACTGTAAGTACTTCAACCACAGCTAGATGTTTCGTGACATTCTTCGCGAGTTTCGAGTGTTTGCGATATTCATTTGAAATATAATTTGGAAAGTTTTAACATAAATTGAAACATTGGAATCTATACACTTTAGTGGTGAGTTAATTATCAAAGGAGGTACTTTTTTAAACATTGTTTTCTTATGCTACGTTCATACATGAAATTATATTATCACTTATGAGCATTCTGTAATTGTCATAAGAGTCTGGATAAATGACGTCCAGAAAAAAATTATAAATTTTCAAAATTATTACGTAGTGAAAAAAAAAAAGCTATCCTTTTACTCAGACCCAATAGATTCAATAATATTAAAATAACCTTTTATGTCTATAGAAAGTGACATCTCACTCAAGATACATTGCTGAAGAATTTCAGACGTCCCCAGAACTGTCTGCAGAATTGCGAGCTTCATTTTAAAATAATGGAATGACATCGTCATCATTACAGGAAACAATGAAGAAAGGAAAATGGCAAACACACTAAACTGCTAAACTTTGGAATTCCAGAAATACCATGTGTGCTTTGAAACGTGAGAAAGGGGAACCAGCAACACATTTAATTCCATTTATGACAAGCCTAAATTAATTCAACGCCATATCTAGAAAATAGTTGCAGAGTAGCAAACTGACAATCAGCCGTTAGAATAGAAAAGACAGAAATACATGTAATTGTATAATAATTCACTTTATTATTCAATGTTCCAAGACACCATATTTACGCCGAATGCCAACATATATTTATACATTTGTTCTTGTACCACTTGTATGTATATACTTATGAATGTAAAACACGATTAATTTACCTTTCAACTTAGAATACAACGTATTAAATATAGATATTTTAACCAGAGTATTTTTATTGTCGCTGTACGATTTTTCAGTTTTTTAAACAAATTTAGAAGTGCTAAAGGTGCCTTTAGGCTTACAGTAAGGTTGAAACTCAAGGACAAAAAAAAGGATACACGTCTTTTATCTTTTTTTTTCACAAATGTTTCTACAAAAAATGTCCGTTTTGTCAATATATTTTCCCCAGTTATAACACTTAATTACAAATCAACTATTGTTTATAATATTATTAACTTTCTATTTTCATAACCATCCACATTTATTGAGAGACTGGGTATATTCTTAGTGGCTAGCGTGTTGTAGTGTGGGGCAAAAAGTTCAATTAAGGATCGACACGTGATATGAAGCTCCTCATTTTCAGATGTGTGAGTGTAGTAACTGTCATCCCCGATGTTCGGTTAAGAGTTTCCGTTTAAACCTTAACGTTTAAGCCTCGCGTGTCATATAAAATATACTAAATACGAAATATCTTAAGTAATTTTATTTTCATGTATTAAGTATATTTGCATCGTTATTTACTTCATTGTTCAAAATTGTTTATATATTTACCTCTCAACTGTTCTTTAAAGCCAACAAACATCATTTACATCCCGACAGTGCTTATATTATTCTAAATTCATTTATATATGTATAATAATTATACAGTTACCCAGTGGGACGGCTGTAAGTTTACGGACTTAAAATATTAAAACTCATGGTTTGATTCCCTGCTGTGAACACAGTAGATAGCCCAACGTGACTTTGCTCTAAAACAAACAAATAAACAATTTTAGAATTTCAGTTATCACCATCTATTTTCCCCATTTTAATCTAATATTAGGATCATTCTATAGTATTAAAAATGAGCATATTTGCTAGAATTTAATTTATAAGTCTCATATTGCACGTTGGAATAAAAATAATTAACACAGGCTAAAAAACAGGAATAGATAATGAAATAAAGGCTCTAAGGTATGTTTCAACAGCACAAGGTGTGGTTCTAAGGTATGGTTCAACAACACAAGGTGTGGCTCTAAGGTATGTTTCAACAGCACAAGGTATGGTTCAACAGCACAAGGTGTGGCTCTAAGGTATGGTTCAACAGCACAAGGTATAACTCTAAGGTATGTTTCAACAGCACAATGTATGCTCTAAGGTATGTTTCAACAGCACAAGGTATGCTCTAAGGTATGTTTCAACAACACAAGGTATGCTCTAAGGTATGTTTCAACAGCACAAGGTATGGCTCTAAGGTATGGTTCAACAGCACAAGGTATGCTCTAAGGTATGGTTCAACAGCACAAGGTGTGGCTCTAAGGTATGGTTTAACAACACAAGGTATGGCTCTAAGGTATGGGTCAACAGCACAAGGTATGCTCTAAAGTATGGTTCAACAGCATGAAGAGTGCAATTATTTATCAAAGCAGGTGAGAGATAACTAACTAGATGAGTTATGTTCGGAGCTGTAGCTATTTTCGCATGATGATAAAAACGATAGCGATGTTTAGGTTAAAATCCATTTATTTATATATACGTCTCGACTAACTATGTGTTCGTTAATTTTATTTTCTGTCTACTTATTCGTCCATCTATCTATTTACTTCGCGATTAAGTTTTGACTCCCTCAACCTATCTCACTGGAGGTCTTTGTGCTTTGTTTATATATATAGTATACTACTTAAATAACTCAGGACCAGTCATTCACGGAGAGATATTTGAATGGATGGTTTAGTTAAAAATAAAACTTGACAGTGCTTCTTGGAGTATTCTTGACAGAAACAGAACACTCCCCATCCGTTTGCTGCACTTCACGAGACGATAAATTTGGACCGTTTTGTCGGCCTTCTTTTGCAAGCATAATAGGTTTTATCCAGAGGGGCGAGTGTTGTACATTTTAGGTAATTGCACCTTCAGATCTAAGTTCTTCTGGTAGGAAACACTGTTTTGTGATATTACGTATGGATGTCCTTAAGCAGATTCAGAAGTAAACAATAAAGATTAAAACTCTAGGAAGAAAAAATCCCCAAGGCTGACAATCCTCCGTTAACCCTAAATTCTTCACTTACCTGATTCGAAAAGAAAAATATCCTGAAATCACAGAAGTAGTAAGTAGATGGGTTAAGTTTCAACTTTTTTTTTTGTCCTTCTAACGGTTGATTTAGAAATTATATATAGATCTATAAGTCGATGTAACATTCACCGAAAACATTATGTGATTAAAAAAATTCAAGAACAAATTTAATAATAGTGATGTAATCATGATACGGCATTTAATAATAATAGTGATGTAAGCATAATACGGCACTTAATAATAATGGTTATGTTAGCATAATACGGCACTTAATAATAATGGTCATGATAGCATGATACGTACAGAAATTCTTGCTTTTATGCTGGTCCAGTGTGGCTTAGTGGTTAGCATGCTGGGCGTATAAATACGAGGGTTATGGGTGAGGGTTGATGCCGCAAAAACACCTTCCACAATTTAATGTCGTGGATGCAATATAAGAATGTTACCAAATTATTTTATTTAGTCAAAGAAAAATAGTCCAAGAGTCGGTGGTGGGTACTGTTGACTAGCTGCCTTCCCTCTTGTCTACCATTTTACAATTAAGGAACGACTATGCACAGATAAACCTTTGTGTAGCTTCGCATGAAAATTGTAAGACAAACACAACTTTTAAAGCATGTAAAAATCACAAAATAATCTAACGGTAGGATACAACCTTATCATATTGAAGAACCTTCTCTATACATCACATTCTGAGGTGCAGTATTTAAAGTTTGTCTTGGAAGTCAGTATTTCCTTAAAATAGCGCTAATTGGACATTTTCAAATAATTTAGTTACTAATATATCACTCTCAAATTAATTATGGAACATGCGATCCTGGGAGTCAGTATTTCCTTAAAATAGCGCCAATTGAACATTTTCAAATAATTTAGTTAATAATATATCACTCTCAAATTAATTATGGAACATGCGAAGGAACAAGTAAACTTAAAAACAAATTTTGGATTCTGTTTCTAATTTAATTTCCATAAATAATAAATGAGTAAGTTTAATGAAAACCGTTTAAATAAACAAATCTACAATTAAAACTGTCCTACAGATATTCACAAGTGACGACAACATTCTTCTTTGAATTCGGTCGTGTGAGATTGGGTATTCTACCCTTTCACTTCCATGGACACTTCTAGTATCCTCCCGTAGAGTATAGATCATTACCACGAGAGTTCAGAATTTTGTACTAATATGAAGAAAATATATTCTTTTTCAAACTTCCCAAAGTTCACTAGTTTCAACTTTCAAATAAGTAAAGTTTTTTTGTTGTTGTTTTCATTGTATATTTTAAATATGGGCCCGGCAATGGGAAGGCTGCTCATAAATAAGCGTGGTTGTGAAAAAATTAAACAATAATTAGTTTCCCTTACATCGTAATAAAACACGTTTCATATTTATTTTTTCGGATGAGGTTATTTCAATATATGAGGGAAAACGTAAGAAAATTAACAAACTTTAAGATTTGTGGAATACTGCATGAAATCATAAATAAACGTACAACTGTATTTAGAGTTTGAAGGTTGCAGCTAGAAAATTGTAGAAAAAGAAACAAAATACTACCAACAAAACACTCACATGGAAGTTGAAGTGAGTTTAAAAAAAATGTAGCTGAGATGTTCATAAAAATACTCTTTATAAATAAGCTTAAGGAAAACACAGTTCAGGGTAAGATTAAATAAAATACAGGTGCAGAATAAGCTTTAAAAACGTTTGGTGTAGGGTAAGATTATACAAAAGGCATCTATTGTAATACGAATAGGAGTAAGTCTACACGAAACACAGCATGTGTTGAAAGCTGATCTGTAAAGTAAAGTACACTGTAAGGGGTTATCTTATCTATAAGATGCAGCACGGGATAAACGTATTATTAAGGTGTGGAATAAACTAATACACAAGGTCAAGCATGGAAGGAGTTTATTTGTCATGGGTAAGTTTGACCATAGATCCAGTACTCTAGTCTGCTTACATGTGTGTTAAAGTATGTTACAGTAAAGTGTGTTACAGTATGTGTTAAAGTTGAGAGTAAGGATTTTGTTTGTTTGTAATTAAGAACAAAGCTACACAATGGG
>NW_013666061.1:491975-495544 GCF_000517525.1 Limulus polyphemus | reverse complement strand
GTGGCATACTGAAGCGTACGTGATAGGTTAGAAAAAAAAATGATTGCAAAGAGTATATACAGAATACAGAACTTTACTTATATTCAACGAGTGTAAACTGCCAAAAGAATCAGGATTTCGAAAATGATCAAACATCAAGGTAAATAATGACACAATGTTTATTGTTATTATTCTGAAGAATCTAATCTGAGAATCTAAGTCATCGAATTGGACGAACAGTTAAACACAATCAGTTACTCCGATTCAAAACGAAAACACTCTTTTAACTTTAATATTTTTTTTTCATCCAACAAAGCCTAAACTGAAAAACAATAAGAATTATTATTTTATAACGTGCAGCCTGCTTTCCATATTACTCAGTCACGTGTTTGTTCCAACTAATAAAACATTTTATGGAGATATTAAAACCATTCTGTTGTACTTCTTTGTGGGCGGGAATAAAATTTATAGCTCGATTCTCTGTGGATGGGAAACCAATATATTCTGCTCACACTGTGAATATATAAGCAAACTATCTCTGAAGTAAATGAACGTTGAGAGGAATGAACCAGAGAGGGGGGGAGGAGGATTGTGGGCTTTGCAGATTAGAACAAGACGTATAAGAAACGGAAGCAACAATTACTGACTATATTAAAAAACAGAGAGGGATGGCAATCAATCATATTATCCCATTATTTTCCTCGCCCGCTTTTTACACACATGATTCTGGAGTGACACAAACAGTAATACCTAAAGCGGTTTGGCTGCAGTTAATTAACATCAAACTTTCTGTTAAGGAGCTGCAAATGAAGGTTCACTATCACAGTTTAACAGGGACGACTACATCTTGCAGCACACGTGACAGAAAAATGAGCAACAATGGATAACACTAGTATGAGAAAAACACTTAACATGAAGACTTTTCGCGTTTCTCAATATGAAATCATTTTAATTAAATGTCAGAAACATCTGACTTGTTTTTGTGCTACATCAACTTAGGAGGATTTGAAAGCTTTTGGAAGACTCAATTTGTTTCTGTTACGCAGCGTTGTAGAAAAGAAAATATCAACCACCACAAACAAAAACGTTTGATAATACCCTATCCCAGAGGATAGATTAAATTTTTCCTTTAGGCTAAATAATCAATTGGAAGTTAAAAGTAGAAATGGTTTTACGCCCACCTACACAGAGATTAAATATACGCTTGAGAGCTGAAAGATATTAGTAAAAAGTCTGACAGAAAAAAAAAGAAAGAAAAACAAACAGCTTTGTATCATTAATCGTTCGAATTTTCTTGTAATTGTTTATAGTTTCTCTCTAGAGGATTGATTCTTATCTGGTGTTAAAAAAAGAAAGGCATGCATTTTCTTACAGACGCAATTGAAAGTTGTTTGTTCTTGATAACTAAAATAAATAAATCCAAGGCAGTGAACATTTGACAAAAATGGTACTCATTACAAATTATACGCATACAGGCTTTAATAGATTTATAGAAATTTCATTTCAAAATAGCTTAGACTTTTCTGTTGCTTATGAATAAAACCTTCCATGTTACATTTGTTATATTACACCCATAATAAGGTATTTTTCTAGTCAAGTTTGAATTTCAAGAAAGCTAATATCTGTGAAAAATAAATCTATTACGATTCTGGACGTAACAGAAACATAGTGTTTAGCCATACACCAAGATTTCACGTCAACGACAAATAGTAGTTTTACATTTATATGTTGAAAAGAAAGTCGGAACCCTCCCTGTTTTCCGCAGATATAAACCATGCCACCCGAGGGGAACTCTATGAGACTCTGCTGTCACCCTAACAGGTTAGTATCACTGCAGAGTTCGAAGGTCAGAGAACCCCCACAATGTCCAAAATATATCCCATTCCTGTATTGGTGCTCTACGTCGCGCCGTTCTCTTGCACGCGCGCTCGTGGCACTATCTCACTATTGCTTCCCTCCCATCGTATTTCATAGCTAGGCTGGAATAACCATTAATCAGAGGAGGTGAATATTTTTCATGATCTGGCCTGTGTCTCCCTTGACGGCTTTTACCTCCGCCTGTAAAGACTCCCATGGAAAAAAAAAACACTTAAGAAAAAAAAAACCTTCTTCACATTTTATCTTTTCACATCAATCGACAAATAATTGATTGTGAGCATCAAATGCAGAACATTAGGGACCAAATCGCTTACTGTTGTTTTTTTGATCTTGTATGAAGTGTTGTAAGATGTTCGATGGACCCCTTATCTCTCCACATTGTTGAGTAAAATTCATTCACACACACAAATATATCACGCGATATTAGGCTTGGCAAGTGCTGGGCCACCGGTATGGGGGTGGTATTTTGGAATCGGAATTTCGTATTTGCCACCGTACATAATTCTGAGCTACTGACCAGGTGGAAGGCTGCTGCTAGTCAGTAGCCCCCTTACCATTCGCTAAGGGATTGAATGTTACTCTTATAACACACCTACTGCTTCAAGCGCGGGGAATATTTTGTGATATTGAGCGGATTCAAACCCAGCTTGCCAGCTATAAAATACAGAGACGTACCATAGCCACATCAGCATTTCTACAATGTAGGTAGTGCATTTTCTATCTGTAAAGATATGATTAAAATAATCATCAATTACCATATTTTCTTTAAGGAAACACGTACAGTAAACGTGCAGGAACTCAGTTATCTGTAATGCTTGTTTTCTCTAAACAGTAGTGCAGGTAGTTCTCTATTCTTTCTCTATTCCTATAATGATTACAAAGCTATTTCTATGAAAATAATCTATAACTCCCTCCCCTTCCACATTCATAGTTCACTTCGTGGAAAATATCTGACTTGGACACACAATAACTATATTGTTACCAGGTAGATAAAGAAATCAATGTTTTAAATTGAATTTTGAAACTAGAACTGAACAGTTATAGTGTTCAATTTACCAATAAAAATATAAATGAATTCTCTGAATATTCAAACGCTTGCGTTTCATTTCAAGGACTCCTGACGTCAGTAAAAGAAAAGAAAAAACGTAAGCTAGATGACGTATTAAAGACCGAGTCTTTCTTTATACAAAAGAAAGTACTCCAACATTCAAAAAACTTACAGGGAATAAATGTGGATGACCTGAGATTGTACTGACAGTGTCCATCGTTTTCTGAGAATAAAACAACCTATAGTGTGCTACATTTACACGATTATGATAGATGGAATAGGCTTCACGCTACAATTTCTACAGGCCTTCTCACTGGTTGGAAGAAATGTGGATACCCTGAGATTTTACTGACAGTATCCATCGTTTTCTGAGAATAAAACAACCTATAGTGTGCTACATTTACACGATTATGATAGTTGGAATAGGCTTCACGCTATAGTTTCTACAGGCCTTCTCATTGGTTGGAAGAAATGTATTCGGACCTTGATACAACGACAAGAAGTGCAGGAAGTTGTTTCCAGACTGCCAAGTAGCAGGAGTTTTCAGACTATCAAGTACTAGTTGTTTCCAGACTGTCAAGTAGCAGCTGTTTTCAGACTGTCAAGTAGCAGTTGTTTCCAGACTGTCAAGTAGTAGCTGTTTCCAGACTGTCAAGTACTAGTT
>NW_013666061.1:486287-490999 GCF_000517525.1 Limulus polyphemus | reverse complement strand
TACTAGTTGTTTCCAGACTGTCAAGTACTAGTTGTTTCCAGACTGTCAAGTAGCAGTTGTTTCCAGACTGTCAAGTAGCAGTTGTTTCCAGACTGTCAAGTAGCAGTTGTTTCCAGATGTCAACTTTCTTACCGCTTCCCACATACTGTTTTCGATCTTCATTATCACAAACTATTTCGTGGTGCTGGAAACATTTTTTATTATAAACATGCTTATATAACAGAACTTCAACAAAATTTGTTTAATTCATATCCCTATCACGTTACTTAACAATACAGACGGATGTAAAGAAAAACGTATTATAATAAAAGCTTTACGATGCTAAGTGATCCGATTCTTTTACTTATGCATTTTAATCTTTTTAATTGTTTTATTTTCTTGCATACAGTATACTACTTGTTGAATTATATTGATATTTTAAATCAACTATGCAGGCCAAATCAGATAGATAGTATTTCTCCGCCGCAATACGGGTCTTATATTTGCATTGTTCCTTCTGCTACCAAAACGCCCCCCAGTGGCACAGCGCTATGTATGCGGACTTACAACGCTAGAAATCGGGTTTAGATACCCGTGGTGGGCAGAGCACGGATAGCTCATTGTTATAGCTTTTTGCTTAATTTCAAACAGCAACAACAACTGCTAATCAAAATACATTATATATTTCACGTTTTCTGTTTAATTACTGCATCAAAATGACAAATTTTCCGAAAGTATAAATATGCTTTTATGTTACGATATTTTTTTTCAGCACCGATAAAATAATTTTATTATATACGAGGTTATTCAGAAGTCATTTGATAGGGAAATAATACAGAAATGGAAGAGTATAGGAAAATAATGTTACTGATATGGAATGACGTATTGTCATACAGCTTATGCTGTAACAATATGATCGAGACAATCCAAGCTCATGTTCTTTGGAAATTTTATTCATATGCACAATACACCTAAAATGTCAGCGGCAAAGATGAATACGATAACAAATAAAACATTTGTAATGAAAAATTATCCAACTCATTCCTCGAGAACAAGAATTATAGGTATAAATGCACCCTTTCTATGTATATGGAGTTGTGCCACAAAAGATCAAAATCCAACATGACAAAGATTATTAAACAACTCTATGATTGAGGTTGAAGGTAAAGATTTTGTCTAAACAGGTCATTGCACTTATGAAGGATCCAAACGGATAAAAAGTGTCAAAGTAAATGTCCTCTGCGTAAGGTAACACACGAACATTGTGATATGAGACTGCTCCTAAATTATGTAAATAATAACACAGTATTTAGTTAAAGAACAATTTAATACGTTACTACTTACGGTCACCAGAATGACTGATTTGCTGCCAGATTGTACGCCAAACGGTTTCCAGGTTAATGTCATCTTTACATCAGATGATAGGAAATGTGTGTCATCGGCTGCGCACTACAGACTCACTTACACAAAGACGCCACGAGGGCAAACCAAGAACAGCAACCAATATTTACAATTAAATCGCCATATGTTTTTCACATGTGGGTAACACTTTGAATGCAGTAATTGACTATTTGCCTCTATCTTTTTAATATAATTAGGATATTTACATTATATGCTATTATTGCTATAATTATTGTAGTGTGGAGCGATTTTGGTTTAAAATATTTCATTTGTTATTATATACAACTCTACTATTGATATTTTGGTATATGATTCATATTCATAAAAGTTTCGGAAATGTGACCTTGAAGTTGACCTCAAACGACCTCAATGATATTGTCGAAGGGTATGCTTTAATTAATACCACTAACAAGTGTGTTCCTATATTTCTCTGTTTTTGAATTATTTGCCTGCCAATAACTTCTGAATCAGTCGGTATATGTTATAAATGATAAATATATTTATACTCTTTGATAAACTTGAATTTCACATTTCGTTCCTTAATCTATTAAAACAAACACATTGTACAGGATATTAATTCTTACAAGAAATATACAAGTAGTAGTATAAAGCCCCTAGTGGCACAGCAGTATGTGTGCGGATTTACAACGCTAAAAACCGGGTTTCGATACCCGTGGTGGGAAAAGCACAGATAGCTCATTGTGTAGCTTTTCGCCTAACTTCAAAACAAACAAATCCTAATTAAATTTGTCTCATTTTTGTTCATATTAATAATTCAACTAAAATGAACATAGTTAGATATAGAGAAATTTTATAACCACCTGAATCATTCTTATACTTATTATAAATTTTACATCCAGTTAGAATTGGAGTCCACTTCCCGGAAAATCAAATTTTTAAATTATTTTCGATATTTTCAATTAAAGTGACTTAGTTTGGAAAACTTAATTTTTCTTTCTATTTGTTTACGACCTCAGTTAACATTATGTCTGATCGCTTATATAACTTTAAAGAGAGTTGTCGACAGATCTAAAAACTGGAAGAGGAGATTATTTCTTGACAGGGTTTAAGAAACAATCATTTTTGGAAACCAATGTAGTTATTAAAACATGAAGGTCTTGAATACGTGAAAATCCTCTATAGTCCTTCACGGTCAGTTTTCCACACTTTACGACTGAAGTGGGGGATGCAGTTTACGTTTGATATGTGCTTCAGGAATCTACTTCTCTCGATATGACAGTCAACTCCGGAACTTAGGCCTTTCTTGTAATGCACATCGGAAATGAAACACACCCGAAAACTGAGCCCATGCCAGACTGATAAGGCGCCAGTTTAACACCAAAGAAATACCAAGAAAATGAAAAATGCAAGAAGTGGAAAATGGAGATGGTTGATAGTCCCTTTTCTCGATAATTTTTCGAGACACAGCAACGAAAAATGACTCAGTATCTGCCAGTTAAAATGATGAAGCCAACTTGAAGTGTGTACCTGACAAAAATAATCTTGATAATTTATTTTCAACTCATTCTATTTATTTCGTGAACTTCAAAATAAGAAGCGAGACTGATAAAAAAAAACACATACAAATTCATTGGATAGTTTAGACTGAATACGTAAGTTTCCAGGACTAATTGATTTACATTCGTTTAATTTTATATAAAATTAAATACTAACATCGGTTATTCCAATAGAACGAAAACATTTGGAATGGGTGTGACATCATTATATAATTACTTGTGATGTTAAGAAATTGTGTAATAATGCTAATTTCAAGTTGTTTAATTACAGGTCAAATACTACTGAATCTGGTTTAAATTTAAATATATATATTTTTTAAAGAGAGTTAAGGTTATTTAGACAAAATATTTGGTCCAAGGTTTGTTCTCAGAAGAGGTTTTGAGAACAAGTTAATTAATCATTAGCGACTCATAATGTGTTCATGAAGTCGCTATAATTATCGTCCAAATATCCCCTGTATGTTAAGTAAAGCGTTTAATCAGAAAAGAATTTCTTCCCACCCTTATGATTTTAAAAGTTTACTAATCGCCATACAAAACTCGTGTCTTATTTAAATCACTGTTATCAAGTAGCTTTATGAACAGGGAAATGCATGCTAGTACAATTTAGAATCTAGTCTAGAAAATTAAAGAAAATTACTTAATCGATAGAAAACGAGAAGCTTTTGTGTAATTGGAAAAGCACACGTAATAATTAAAACTTTCTAAATTCACATAGTCAATATTTCACTAGTTGTAGAATTAGTTGAAAAAAAATATCAATAATTTGAATTTTACATTAAATTGACCAGAATAATTAAAATCTGAACGAACATGAACAGTCGAGTATTCCTTTTCTTAGCAAAATTAATGAACTTTATGCATGTTTGTTATAAGCTGAGAAAGAGGACGAATGAGTTTAAAAACTTTTGAAAATATTAAGCATATAATTTCGGTAATGTATATACTTTCAGTTTAACAATGTTAGTAAATATATGAAATCAGATATTTCGAAATAACATAGAATTGAAATGATAAATATTTAACTGTAGTTACTATTTTTTAAAGTTAACTTTATAAATGAATTAAGACAAGAACGTGATCAGAGTATATGCTTACTGAGGAATGTGCCTGAAGTTCAATTAAACGATGCATCAGTGCCTTAATTAATTATTCTAATTCGAAACTTTCAGAGATTAGAATGAAAAGTTTACATAAATGAGCTATCATGCTACATTGTTGTATCTGACATTGCTTTTACAATTAATCAGCATATTATCGCTCGAATTTATTCGTAAATACCGATATTTTCTCGACCACTGTAAACACAGTGCAATTATGAACGATCTTAATTTGAATTACATATCTTGCACGACATTCTGAAACTCTATACTATCAACATAAGCTATATAGAGATGTACTTTAGATTTAAAAAGTAGTGATCTGTAACTTCAGATAACAATTTTGCTCAGTTTTATACTCAGCTAATGCCGAATATCAGGCTACAAATGTAACGTTTAAAGCATGCTTTATTGACATTTTAGCTATTACCACGGAATCACACTTCTATAAATGCGACATTTGAAACATATTTCTATAAGCACTTTAGATTTTATTCTAGACTACGGAAATCAGAAAGCTCACAAATAAGTCAGTAGAGTTCAATTCTAATTATTATCTACAGTTTTAGCAATACACAAACACAAGCGATGAATAGATAATATATAAAATACTAATTCTAATATTTATAACAGACATAACGTTATGACAAGTAATTTCTTGTAATAAATATAAAGTTGTGACAACTATTTTTTGTAATAGATATAAAGTTATAAA
>NW_013666061.1:478989-486103 GCF_000517525.1 Limulus polyphemus | reverse complement strand
AAGAAAGGACTTGTATCTTAGAAGAATTAACAAACAAACATACAGAGACGTAACAATACCATCATTCATAACCTCTATTTTCTTACAGCATTTGTCAACTGTTATATTTACACAACATCAACTTGGAAAACAAACACTGCAGTGCTAATGCTTTCAAATCAGATGTTATTTGTTACTGAAATATCATTTTTGCAAAATAGACATGTTCTATTATTCAGAACAAAGCAACTGGGATAAGGCAGTTCTGGACCACATGTTTATGCTAAAACTACATACAAGCCAAAAATTAGATTTAGCTTTAAAACTAATAACTTTTAAATTTGCAACATTGTTAAGGAGAACATTGACATTATGAAAACATGTACACACCACATATACATCACAAATTCTTTAACAATGAATAATACAATATACAACTCTTTAAGAAAGATTTGATATTTACAAATATTACTAAAATTTTAATTACACATACTTCAGTGGTGTGCAACCACGGCATATAAGTCATGTACTGCATGACCAATAAAAAAATTGAGAATGTGGCGATAACAATATACATTGAAATGTGTCTTATATTTATTATTCTTTTATGGCTTGTTTATTGTGTGTTTCTTTGCACTGCAGCAGCAATCTCATCTCGTGCTGTAAGAGATCTACATGTCTATTCTCAATTATGTAATGCAATGTGCATTCTGCATGCTTAACCTTGCACTTCCAGCAATATCCTGTTTTCTGAAATGACGTCACCATCACTTGTTAGTAGAACCACGCAAGTCATGCTGCATTAAAATAGAATGACAACTAGTACATGCACATAAATTCAACATCAACAACGAAAAGTCAAATGTTTTGCTTTGCTTGATTTTGTTATTTGTTTATTTTCATTTACTAATAGGACGGGTACATCTGTTCTCTGTATGTGTTTTTTTATTCTGGAAGCATATTAAATGAATAAGATATTACTGCATAACCTACTTGAAAACTCTCCATACGCCTCTGCTATATATATATGTATACAACTTTCAGCAGAGTTAAAACAGGATTTTCTCTTTAATTGAATGTTACAACATTTAAAATCACAGTTCTTCAACTCACGACCACACTTATCTGACTTTACAACAAAATTATTTGTGAAAACAACCTCTTTAAATTTTAATTTTAAATGAAAACTCAAAACACAATTCCAAAAAAAAGAAAACATTTTAACAAGGAAAAAATACGTAAGCATATTCTTCAACAACGAATCAAATGAAATGCCTTCTAAGATTGAAAAACTCATGAAAATACTTCTTAACAGTGAACATATGAATACCCTTTAACATAGAAAAAGCGATGTGCAAGTACATACTTACAAGCACATAAGTAAAACTAAAGATGAAAAAAAAACGAAAGGAACAACTAAACTGAAGATATACACTGTCTACTTTAAGAAGAAACAGACTAATATAAAAGTTAGTCATTAAACTAAAATAAAATGAGAGTTAAACCCTTTAATAAAGAAAGCTATTAATTTGAACTTCAAAAATTAGTATACATTCTAAATCCACATTAAAGGTTTTTCTTTTATTATCTAGAGGGAATATTAGAAAACCTTTGTTCCATAGTAGAAATATTCGAAATACATAAAAACAAAACTATCCTAAAAAGAGAAAAAGCAGCAACTTGGTATTTGTGTGAAAGTTAGTAATGGCATGTTAAATTTTCATCATATATACACTACTAAAACAAAAGAAATGCGTACAAAAAGCTTAAATCCCTACTCTTTCTCACATACTCATAAGTGTGAAAGAGTGAGGGTGTCATCATTATATTCAAAAAATTTACATACCTATATACAATATGTCCCCAAAAGCTGTTAGGTCCCTGTATTTCACACACATATGCATAAGGCAGAGAGCACTCAAAATTAAACCTCAAGACAAAATAATTACAGTGAATTAATAAATATAATTCAAGATGTACACTCATCCAAAGAAATGATCAAGACTTCACTCTATTCACTTTTACCTCAACAGTAGAGCTTTTAGTGTCATTAGGTCGTTGGAATAGTGATCTTGGGTACCTTGAGAGCTGCTCAGACCCATACCAGCTTCCACGTAGTTTCAGCTAGCCTTTCCTTCAGGCACTGAGCCTTCTCCTTGTATCTCGATGGAGGAATGGCCCTGCTCCTCAGTTAATCTTCTTCCCAGTTGTTGAGGGCTCAGGCCTCCATTTATTTGGCTGCCCTCTCCTAGAAATGGAGCATTAAGTCTCTTTGTTGGGTTCCTCGCTTACTATGGCAGAATAACTCTTCTGTAATCTTCCAGCTTGTTTAGCACTCGAAAAAAAGGTCCTTGGTAGATAGCAAAAACTATTTGACGGAATGACTGGCTAGTCTATTTCACCATCACCTTTGTCTTCATCACCAACATTCTAAAATCTTGTTGGAGCCTGCTCTGTCTTAATCTTCCAAGGACTTTGATGTCTTTCAAGATCTATCTAATGCCAGAAAGCTCTTCTTTGTTTTAGAGATATATTGATCTCATTCATCAAAGATGAATTTTACTGCATCCTACAGGGGGAAAAGCCACTTGACCCGTTTTCTTTGGTTTTCATTTCCTCAGTTGGCATCCACAGTGATATAGACTCCTGCTGCTGTGTTTTTTTGGAAACTAGGTTCCTCCAGATTAGACAGCCTGAACTCTATTGACGCCAGTTTGGAACCCCCCAGTCTTTTAATAGTATCACCCTCTCCATAGTGACTTCATGCTCCTCATTTTGGAGGAAATCATAGGTATCCTGGAGAAATTGTAAGGCTTCGTAATCTGATGAGGAATGTGTCTTCACAGTCAGAGCAAGGAAAGCCAAATAGGAACATGTACTGAAACACAGGAATACTATAATGCTTGTTCATCTCAGGACAAAGTTCAAAGTGAGAGATTGACTGTGGCTGGAAATTGACCATAAATACTGGACTCAAATGCAAAGGTCTACTGAGTTCTAATTGATCAAAGGTTCAGTCTTGTGTATAGGTTAATGGAGTCGAAATTTGCAGTTACAGTTGTGAACTAGGTACTAGTCAAGTGGCAACTCTATGGGCTTAAAGTGTATTAATACTTATCCTTGCCTAGAAGCTGACTTGCATTCGGCAATGTTAATCTCACCTTTGACCATTAACCTTTGCTAATGCTTTCATTGTCTTGTCTTTCCTTCGGAACTTTCTTCCAGTTACTAATTGTGTAACAGTTTCTTATTACACAAACAACTTGTACTTTCATGCCTTAACACTGTATTTTGCAATGGAACGGCATTAAGAACATTTTCAGTAAAACTGTTTGCTTATAAAATATATTTTCAGTATGTATGGTTGCAAATATTCTTATTACAATGAAATAAATCGCTGGACATGTAATGTGTGAAAATATTTTAACTTGTTCAAGCTAAATTATCCTTGCACTATGCTTTTGAGAAACACCAGGTAAAACTGTTTAAGATCTACGAGTTTACTGGGTTTTTAAAACCCAAAATAAAACTATGTTTTTTCTTCTCGTCACAGTCTGAGTCTCATTGTTTCTGTTGTTTCTTCCATGGATAATTCACTAGTAGTAATAGTAGACATCTATCTGTCTCGAGGGGCAATGGATTTTTTGGACCTATTTAAGTGTTTTATTCATTGAGGCATTTTTTACAGTGGTTCAAAAGTTCTATCCAGGAGTTCCACTTATGGAGACATTTGTCACATTTGAAGAAGGTGTGCTGAGGTGGAGTGGGTAGATTATTTCTCAGCTTCCTGCGAGTTCGTTTCTGTACTGCATCATTTGCCATCCTCGATTCACGATCTCTTCGCCCATTTCTGACAGAAGAGAACCAAATGCTCCTCTCCTCAGCAAGTGTCTCCCACTTGTTGACACTGGTGTTAATTGATGTTAAGTCTCTTTTGCATACATCTTTAAATCGAATATGGGGGTGTCCTGGTGGTCTTTTACCTTTTGCTAGCTCACCATATAGCAAGTCTTTGGGAATGTGGCCATCAGACATCCTCACAACATAACCTAATCATCGCAGCCAATGCTGCCTAAAAAAGTTGGTACATAGTGGGAATCCTGGCCAATCATAGTACCTCTCAGTTTGTCATTTTATCTTTCCATGTGAAGGCCAATATTCTCTTAATGCAGTGCATGTGAAAGTATTTAATCATTTCTCCTGTGTAGCATATAAGGTCCATGTTTCACTGCCAAATAACAGCATATTAACCATAAGTACTTGGAACACCTTGATTTTAGTTTTGGTTGTCAGTTTCTTGTTTTTACATATCTCTTGTCAATCCTGTTCATAACTGATGCAGCCTTACTTATTCTAATATCCAATTCGCTTTTCATTGAGAGGGTGTTTGTGATGGTAGAATCCAGGTATGCAAATGAGTCCACTTCCTCAACTTGTTCATTTCCAATTTTGATGTGTGGTGGTTTTCGATATTGCAACGGATCTTCGTTTTCTTGATACTGATGGTTATACCAAACTCTTTACATTACTATAATTACTATTAAAATCAGACTTAACTGTCCTTGACAGTCGACAGTGGAGGGCAAGAAAAATGAAAATTGGACAAGTACTTTATTTCTTGTTTTTTCATTTTTATTCTTTATTTATTATTATAAAAGTAACTAAAATCTAAAAATGTGGTTCTTTTTAAGTTATTTAAGACTAGATTAGATAAAATAAGTAATAATAATAATATAATTAAAATGGTTCACGAGGCAGGCACGCACGCCAGCAGCTTGTGGGTAATGTAATTTCATAGTGTAACGTGAGCTGCACGTTCCCCAAGTGGTTTACAACTTACAATGGCGCGGAAAGTAATTAGACATGGTTCAAAAGGCAATAAACCACTAACATTTAATTATAAATAGATGTATACTGTTACGAACTTAGAGTTACTTGGTATAAACGAATACAGTTTCATGTTACAATTTGTAGTAATTCTAGAAAGAAAAAAGGGAATTTAGGTTTATTTCGATTTTTTATTTGTGGTTACAAGGTGGGTCGAATTGACCTATCCCGTTTTGAGAAAGGGTAGAGAAAATAACAAATAAACTATAAAGTTTTACTGAAAAAAAACGTTTGAAATGTATTTAGGAGGTTTTAGGGATTTTTGAGATGAGAAAAAGTATTTTAAATTTTAACATGAAAATTACTTTGCACAGGACTATTCAAAACAAATACTCAATATATTAATGGACAAATCTTTATTTTTTTAAATACTTCATTAAAAATATGGTTTTTTGTATGTAAAAGACTGTATTAACTGAAAGACTGCCAAATTTCGTGAAGATATGCACATTATTTGAGAGTTATATGTATTAAATCTATAAAGACTTTAAACGAGTACAAAAAGGTCACGTGGTCTGTCAAATTGACCAAGCCCTTATTGAGAGAATTAACATAGACTAGAAATCTCTTCCATTGCAGCCCCTTAACAGTAAGCTCCATCAGCCAATTAAAAGTAGCAGGTGCATTACACAGTCCAAATGGTACGACACAGAATTCATATAAACCATCTCTCATGCTAAAAACAGTCTTGGCCCTACTTTCGTCATCCAGCTTGACTTGCCAGTATCTGAACACCAGGTCCAAAGTGTTCAACAAATGGGAGCCTCCTGACGTATCCAGACATGTCTGTGGCAAGAGAAAGGAGTCAAAACGAGTTGATGCATTAATCTATCTAAAATCCACGCAAAATCATAGCATTCCTTCCTTCTTCTTGTCACTACTAGAGATGACCAAGCACTTTAAAAAGACTGTATGATTCCCTCCTATAGCATACACTGTATTTCAGTGCTTGTAAACTCCTTAGTACTCCAAGGAACTCAGTGTGATGGTTGCTTTGTATGTGTCTATATGGTTTTGAATCACCACTGTTCAACCCAATTGACCATCTGGTCCCAAAAATACAATGATGTATTCACCCAACAAGCCACTACATTGCTTTTGCTGCATTGGGTCAATATTGTCAGCACAATTATCAACTAAAGACCTCAGGTGTGTTGGTAGCTTTGTATTTGCTTTTGAATACAATGTGAAATATACAACCCAAGCATTACTGCAACATTGGTTATTCTCACTTTGCTCACCACGCCTACAACTATTCCAACTATAAGACTTTCATATTGTATCTTCTCAGATTATCAGACTCTTCGTTTTTAATTCCAACTTTTTGCATGTTTTTGGTAATGTCAGTTCGTAAATGACAAAAACTTGATAGGAAGAACTGGTGTGAAGAGTAAAGTTGCTTAAGTCATCAGAATCCTGTTCTTGTAAGATTTTGAGATTGTTTTGTTATTGTTTTTTTTTACATTTCTATGCGACTGTTTATGATTTTTGAATATTCGTATGAGTCATAATTGTTAAAATTAATATGATATTAAATATTCGAAAGTTGGCTTACCATTAACTTAACCTTGATGATGACTTAAAAGTTTAAAGCTAAGTGAATAGAACCGAGAATGGTGCACAATTGAAGATTCTTCAGGAGCTAGCGATTGTAAAATGTAGTATGTGAAATATACCAGGAGTTTCTTTTTTTTAGAAAGGTGAACATTATTTGTCCATAAAAATCTTCAAACAAAATTTCCTACATTACTCGGTTTCGTGCAACTGTTGACGTGTAGCGTGCAGATACTACTCTGGGAAATTTGATCCTAGGTAATTAAGTATGTTGCGTCAGCGAGTCACGTGACTACTATGACGCAACGTTTCTAGAACTATCATGTACTTTGTCAACTTCTTACTAGAAATAGGTTACGCTGGTATATATATATATAAGATGGTCACAACGTGACGCAATAATGTGTAGATAGTGAGTAATTGATCTGCGGTCGGAGTATTATTGACGTTCGTTGCTATAGCGTTTGTTTAGCGCGATTGTTGAGTGTATCGGTTAAGTTATATTCGGAAAGAATAAACCAGTTTTATTAAGTAAAGACTTGTGTCGTTAAAGTTTCGTTGAAACGAAGTTACGGAAAAATCAATTAACAAACGGAGACGTAACACAGCGTTTGTAATTGCAGTTGCGTTGAGAATATATATAAATATTAATAATAAAATTGCTCCCCAGTGGCACAGCGGTATGTCTGCAGAC
>NW_013666061.1:438406-478643 GCF_000517525.1 Limulus polyphemus | reverse complement strand
CTTGAAAGACACGAGAAAATACATGATAGTCAAAAAAACGTGGGGTCACGGGGGTCTGTTGACTGTTGACGCACCAATACTATGTTGCGTCAGCGAGTCACGTGACTACTATGACGCAACGTTTCTAGAACTATCCCGTATCTTGGCGAATGGTCTATTTATTTACAAGAAATAGGGTACGCTGGTATATATATATATAAGAGGGGAAACGTGACGCGGGAATGAAAGGTAATGTGTGGATAGATAGTGAGTAATTGATCTGCGGTCGGAGTATTATTGACGTTCGTTGCTATAGCGTTTGTTTAGCGCGATTGTTGAGTGTATCGGTTAAGTTATATTCGGAAAGAATAAACCAGTTTTATTAAGTAAAGACTTGTGTCGTTAAAGTTTCGTTGGAACGAAGTTACGGAAAAATCAATTAACAAACGGAGACGTAACAAGTATATAGTAGTTGATTCTCTTAGTCATATCTAGATCTGTCATAGGTCTTATAGCAGAAAGAAGCTCAAATGTCCAGTGTCTTATGTTCATATTCACCTGTTGAATTTATTCGTTTTACATTAATAGGTATTCTATTGTTAAACATTGTTGTCCAGTCTATTCTCATGTTTTCATTCTATCAATATAAATGCGGATTAATTTTTTAATATAATGTCTGACAAAGTTCTCGTTAGAGTGGCTACTATTCTTACCTGTTGGAAACCTGGGTATACTACAAGATTTATTATTGCAGATTTTACTGTATTTGGTTTTACACGTATGCTTTCCTGTGATTATTTGTATTTTCATAGAGCCTAAATTCGGACATTTGGAAAACTTGAAAATGGTATTTTTAAGATGAAGGCCTCATAAAATTGTGGGTCAGAGGAGAGTGAAAGCAATGCGTCAAAGGTTGTTAAGATTAATAGGTCAGAGGACAGTGAAAGCAATGTGTTATACAATATTGACTCAGCTTATGATTAGGACAGTGAATTTATATCTGACTGTCTAAGATGTGTCAGACGAAGAAACTTCAGTAGAGGAGCAGCTTGACTGTTCCGTTGGTTAGTTGATGACAGTGTCGACCTCCCGATCATTATGACTGAGTTTGATCAAAGTTTATGATGGTTGATTGATGAAGCAATTATGATTCAAAAAGAAGTGGAGTTCATTGCTTTCTGGGCTACTGAGTAGTGGTACAAAGCAGGATGTCTACAGGACATATTTTGTGGCCCTTGCTATTTGAGCACTCAAATGGAATTTTATGGTGAACGTTGGCTAAATTCTTATATGATAAACCACCCGACAAAGCTTGCGTGTATGGAAGAGTAAAGTTAAGTAACATTTACACATAAGACCACACCTTTAAGCAAGAAGGCCCTGTACATGACTCCCGAATGTACAGAGAAAGTGTTACACTCTTGATCAGCACAGTAGATGAACCAAACTTCAATACATTATACTGGAAATGTCCTTGTTTCTCTGAAATTTGTTCGTGTTTGTTTTTCTTGTAATACCAACTGTAGTAGGTTAGTCGACCCATAGATGGCAGTATGACAGTGATAATGATGTTATTGTTATTAAAAGTTAAGGGCTTTGAATGTGATTTTCAGTTGATTACTGCATTTAACCTATGTTAGTATATACTGTAGTCGAAAACAAGAACATAAAGAAAAAAGAAACGTTTAGTTGGAAAATTCACCAAAAGAAGCTTCACACTAGAACTTATGTAAACTGGTTTTCCACTCATGATAAAAAAAATAAAACTCGGAGCATTAAAATGATGTATAAGAACAACACTGAGACTATACACCAATGAAAACGTGAAAAATGAAACTCAAAACATAAGAGAATGTTTCAAAATAAAAATATACCTTATAAGTATAATTGATGAGGCAGTCAAGATAAACAGTGAACCCATAAAAATGAACACATACAAGAACAACAAGAGAAATGAGTAAAACACACAAGAAGAGAAAGAGAAGAAATGTATTTCTGGATCAATAGCATTTGTAGGGAATATTAACGAAAAATTAATTAGACTGTGGAACAACTTAAGGAAAAAATACAAATTACACATAAAAACTAAAATCGTAACAAAAAAGTTTATACTGAAGTTATATAATAATGAAAAATATGGCAATGGCACAGTGTATAAGATAGAATGTTCAGACTACGGAAGTTTATAGACAGTAAGAAAATAAAGACCAGATGCAGGAACACGAAAAGCAGAAGGAGTTAACCACAAATGCACATTTGCTTGAAAAACAACATGAAAGAAACTTTAAAAATATGAAAGTACTGAATACAGAGAAAAATCTAAACAAAATACAAAATTTAGAAGCATTATGAATCATAGTTAAAGCCTAACAATAATAAAACATCAGGAGCGTCATTATATTTATGTCCACCAGTGGCACAGCGGCATGTCTGCGGACTTACAACACTAGAATCCGAGTTTCGATACCCGTGGTGGGCAGAGCCCATTGTGTAGCTTTGTGCTTGATTACAAACATTATATTTGTATTAAGTTAATTATATCTAAAACCAGAAGGAACCGGTATTAAAAACCGAATTATTTGATTGGATGTATTTGTAATTTGAAAATACTTATACCTTAAATGTCTTACTGTTAGACACGATATACAAGAATAAGTATATTATCCCACAGACAGCTGTTTATAAATTTCATATTGTTCGTAAGTTAAGTGGGTAGATAGGTGTCTCTTAAAAAACAAGCAACTGGATATCGAGACTGCCAGTGGGAGCCGTGACTTAGATTTTAGTGGGTATTTAAATACGCAGGTTATTAAGCAGTCTATCAGATGATATAAGCATGTTAAATAATATAAGATGTTGGTAAATACGTAATGGTATTATACATTATGATTGCAAGTATTAAGATCTGACATATGAATTCGTTCATGTATGTTGAATTACAAAGAGCTCTATTGTCAGGCAATAGCAAAATAAACTGGTCAGATGAAAACAATACTTTGCGGCTACATGGTGCAAACTATATTTTCGGTGTTGGTAGAATAATATGTTTGTTTTGAAATTGAAATACTCGTTAGTTCGCGGATATTTAACGGACATTGTGAACGTAACTAGTCGGTTAAGTTACATAAAGGGAAGGCATAATGTTAGCGAAGAATGTGTTCACTTTGGCATGATTTAACTATTTAGTAAACAAATGAAATCATCCATACCTAGAGAAGCCGCTGAAAGTACATTGTGCCATAGGTTTTCGTTGATTTCGATCTCAAGTATTTTTATGTGTTTACAGTTCTGTTGAATATTTCTTGCCATTTATTTTGTGTACAAACTACAGTTTTAACCACTTTACTGTGGTCTGTGAGTGTATGGCTTGAGGCGTGTTTGAGTAACACCTGCATGGCGTGGCTTTTTGTTCTCTCAAATTATCCTAAGTTCTTGTCAAATGTTGTGTTAATGGAGTCTCCTGGCCAGGAAATGGTGGTCGACGCTTGTAAAGATACCAGCGTGATTCCAATTACTCGTATAGGGACACCGCACTAGAAATGTTCCCTCTCTTACTTCCGCATTGAACCCGGGGCTCTGTTTCCAACATCCAGACAATGGTAAAAGACTCACGTGTCTGTTAATAGGAGCTATACAAGCTCGCAGGAATTGTCGTCGCTAGGTAACGGCCCAACGGGGAGTATAGCAATATACAGATCAAGTGCAAGCACTGTTCGAAACTTATTAGGCTGGGACTTTAATAGGTGCTTGTGTAAGTATGTATGTTGAAATGGTACTTGGCCAAAGATATTGTTTAAACTCCCATTATCCTCTCTCCCCCCACAACAGAGCACCCCTGAACCGTCTCTGATCACGGTTATATTATTTACTTTTACTCACCTAATATGTCTATTATGTTTTCCAGATGATGACAAAGTTGCTTTTTATAAGCATATTAAAAACGTCAAAATATTTGAAGCAAGCCTTAAACCACAAACACTTGGCGTAGTTTCATTGAACATTTATCAGGTTCTTCTCTTCTTAATTTTGCTTGCTTTCGTTTTTTAGTTTGTAATTGATGGTAAATTGTGAAGAGTGTAAAGTTTATTTAGGCACATTTGAAACAACTGAAAATTCTTCCATAGTTTGTTTAAAAGATATCTGAAGCCATTTTTCGTGGGATGACCTGCATTTGGTGCTGAAACTCTTGTTAACCAGATATCAAAAGATTGTAAACATGTACTAATCCTTGTACGCAGGTAAGAATTACATGGTGTAACCTTTATTCTTAAGTTCCAAGCTACTCTGTATGGACTTCTAAGAGGGTCGCTTATCTAAAAAAGAAATATTCAAACTGTAAAGATTTATTTGGGGCAGCTAGAATTGTAGTTAGACTAGTAGCTGAAGTATTAAGACACACGGTGGTGTGTCGTGTGGCCAAAACAACCAGCAAGACACACTGTATGTTATTAACAGTTTAGTAATTTTCCACTTTCTGTAGCTCGGACTGCGGTACTCCAAACTGTTACATATTTTCAGTTGATGTGCCCTACTAGATCATTACCTCACACAACAAACTTCAAGGCAATCCATTAAGAAATAAACGAGATATAAAATCCCCAATTTTGATTGAATATCTTCCTTTTTTCTTCGCACCGAATGTACGGAAATTTTATTTGATAGAAAAACATACTTAAATTTCATGAATTTTTTTTTTTCAAATTTGGTACAGTGATAGATCTTTACAACCTACAATTAGGTGTCAAATTTGGTCTAATTATAAGCCACATGTACAGAGTTATTCAACAAACACCGCTCAATTTTGACCCAACTTTTCGCACGCCTACGTAAAAAGGTGTGATCAAAAAGGGATTGAGCGTGCGACTTAAAAAAAGGAATGAAATCAAAATTCATAGCCAAACTGGTAGCTACACTTATAGCATTGACAGGAATTTTACAGCAAATTTTCATTCATTTTTGTTCAGCTTGGGGCATGATGGTGGGTAAAACAAAATACGCGACCTAGCTAATTAATGAATGAATATTTGCTGTAAAATTCTTATCAATGCCATAAGTGTAGCTACCAATTTGGCCGTGAATTTTGACTTCATTCCTTTAAGTCGCACACTCAATCTTTCTTTTTTTTGCCGCACCTTTTTTTCACACCTAAGGTGTTTTTGATTATATGTAACTAACGGATTATGGGATACTCACTAAAACTACATTCTGATCATAAAAGGGGGAGGTTATATACACAATTCTGTACTTTGGTTTCTTCCTCTATTCTATGCTGGAAAGCTTCTCCCCAGACCCAGCAGCCATTTAGAGTTAAAAGGAATATGATGTCAACCAGTAAGTAAAAACACAGAACACTGTTTCTGACTAAAGATTTATTTTACCTGTTCCTTTGTGTATTTCTTTTTCCTTTGCTATGTGCGTTTGAAATATTACTCTGCATAAAATTTCTGGAATCTGCGTATAGCGAATACTATAAAATTATCTGTTGGATACCAGTGTTCATGAATACTACAAGCTCAGTGTTTTTAGGATTCTGTGGTTATTAATGTTATGGTGGCCTTAAAAATATGAGATTTCACAGTATCCTCTTCTCATTAAATTGTGAACTTGTTGTTTTTATTATAATTTTTTTCTAATCTCACTTTCAGTGTTTTGAGTGTACAAGACACGATCGCCCATTTAGGGTGCCGGACTATGAATCTGAGGAATCACAGTTTGCGTTTCGTTGACGGAAAAATGCGCTTCGCACTTCGGGGATTTAGGTGTGTTAGAGTGAAGGTCAAAGCGCACTATTTCATAAGAGTAGCCCAAGAGTTGGTGGTGTACGCTGTTGATATACGTATAGTGGCATTCCCTCCATGCCAAGGATCCCGATACTGTGGTACGTCAAGTTAATATAGGTGGTACTTGAAAAAATTAATGTAAGTCATATAAAATCTGTTATAAGCCCAATTCGAGCTTTACGTGTACGTATACACACTACTCTCCACACTTCTAGGCTTGTTCACCGCCTGCATGGACTCGCCAGGGTTTTCTTCACTTCAAATTGACAAGAATTGCATCACATATTCTTCAGTTGTGCCAGAAAAAAATGATATCCTTCCCATTAATGGGTAAGTGATAAAAATATATTTTTTTGCTACTAGTGTTTGTTTAATTGGGCCTAAGTTTTTACTACAAAAATGTTTAAACAAAAAGTGGTAGGCAAGTGTGAAAAGTTTAAGAACCACTGCTCTAGACTGTTAGTTCAGATTAAGGAACGGTTAGTGCAAGTAGCCCTTGTGTAGTTTTGCGTAAATTTCTGAAACGAACAAAAGGGAAAAAGAATACTTTAAGTGAAACAATGTTTAATTTATGTATTTCTATATGTTTGAAGGCAAAGAAAAATAAAACACTTAGTTTCATTTTATCTATGTAAAGTTTTAATGGGGTGCCAAAGAAATACTCATTTAACGTAGTATGTCAATGGCAAATACGACCTGAAAACTTGAGGAAATCGGATACGATATATAGCTTCACGAATTCAAGTTTCACAAATTTATTTACATATTTCTTTCACTTCGTTATCGCGTTTGATCTTTAAGGATAATATTTATGTTCATTTTTAAAAGACCAACCGTAACTTCAATACCTGCGTTTCTTTTGGTAGAACTCTAGATTTCGGAATTGGCGAACCAGGCTAGAATCCAAGCGATGCCACAAAATATATCTCATACTTTAACCAATACGTTCGATCCAAAATAGCTAAATAATTGTTTTTACATACTTTAAAGTATATCCTTCTGATTTTTATTGATACTTAAATTTCCAATCATTTAAGGTTAATTCAGTTGAAACTTCACCTTATTAATTAAGCTCTCACCTCTATTAGTAGTGATAGCAGAAAACGGCGAATTTTATTATCGTAATTTTTGCAATCACATTGTACCTAAACTGACGACGAAACTTAACGTATCTTCAACCGTCAAAGGCCTTTCTTTCAACAAAAAACATCATTATCCCCCACTAAGACAAAAGAAACGGTATAATAAGCTTAACAGATCTGTCTATGTTCCAATAAATGCATGATATTTTAAAGAACCCTTATCTTCTAACGTGAAGATAAATACAAAGATTCCCGAGAGACTTAGAAAAAAGATTTTATCTGTGAAATTGTTTTAGAGTTTACTTCACCGACTTTTGCCCCGGAGTTGCGTATGGTCTCTCACATCCTTTGTATAGATATATCCTGCTTTAGGCAAACAATTTATGGCCTCCCTGATCAACTAACATCTGTACTGTCTTCTTTAACTTCGCTCTCCTTCATACCAGTTCTTTATTTGCAAAAAATTATTTCGACTTTCAAGAGAAACGCTTGACACATATCCCTTAACTTTTAAAGAATAATACATTTGCTAACGGTTTGCCAAAGTACCAAATTAAAGACCATGTGAGATATAATTCTTTTGTTTTCAACAATCACCTTTGTACGCAAATAAATAGAGACCAACTGATCTAATGAATAATGGTGTTAAACGAAAGGTCTCGTCAGCAGTATTCTGCACAAGCTGTGCAATTGAGGTGTTATTATATTCTACTTATTTGGAAACCTGTAGTATAAATCTAGTAAAATATGGTTATTCAAAAATATTATTATCAGTCTAATTGTGACGTAATGCCACAAAAACTACAAAAAGTTCTAACCAATGAATAATTAAATGTAAAATTTCAGGTACACTCTTGTGCTAATTAATTTGTTTTACATTGAAAGATACTGGAAGAAATATTTAAGAAAAATTATTTCTTTATGTTTGATTCAATTGCTTTAGGTTGAGACTAAGAGACTGTTTGATATTTTTTAAGCAACGGTAACCAGCAAGAGTTGAAGGGGTTGCAAAGACTACATTCATGAGTCACAAAGATAACTTATACTTTGATGTTTCTTCTTTTTAGCCTTGCATTTCTTCTCAATGATCTTGACTTTTATATAAATTTATGCTATGTTTTCCTCTCGACCGTGTGATGCTACTGTCAAAGTTCCTATAACACAATGTGGGGTGTTTCCTTGATGTTCTATTATTCCGATATTAACAGGCCGTTGGGTTTCACCGATATGCTCTTTTTCCTATATTCATATGACACACTACTGACTACTTTTTGTTGTATTTTTCTAATTATTCATTTCTTTTTTTAATTCTTAATTAGGTATTAGTAAATATCCATATATTTATACGAAACCATTGTTGTACATTAGACGGTGACACTGTCCCTAATTGTGAACTACTTACCAGAGGAAAGACAGTCAGTCAGCAGCGCCCACCTTAAAACACTTCACATCTTTGTCTGTTATCCTTAAGCAGAGGACGTTGCAATGTTAATATTATTGGTCAACGACTTGTTCATTAGAGTGTTCCATTTGTCTGTTTATTGAATTTCGCGAAAAATTACACGGGGACTATTTGAGTTATCCGTCCCTAATTCTGAAGTGATAGATTAGAGAGAAGACAGCTAGTCAACACCACCCACCAGCAACTCTTGTCTGACCTAACTATGGTATTTGACCGTCGCTCTTATAACACATTCACAACCTCAAAGTGTGGAGTATGTTTGTTTTTGTAGTTGTTTTTTGTTTGCGGTAATGGGATAAGAACCACGAAACCTCAGTTTCACAGTCCAGCACGCTAACCTTAGGGGCGCTAACACTAATAGTGTATGCGTTAATAATGAAAACTCAATTGTGGAAGGCTCGGTGTTTGGCCCGAAAGCTTGTGAAAAGCAAAACTTTATTTAATTATATGCTATTAAAAAGCCAAATCAACTTGAGTTACATTCTAGACACCCTTAAATGGCGCCCATTAATGTAACTCAATTTCCCAATATAACTCAAAACAATAGTAAACAGGTACATCACCCTGACAGTTCTGTGAGGCAAACACAACTTTACCGTCTTTGTTGTAATCTAAAACGACTAATAATAACTAACTAACCAATGATATGATGGTATCAGATAATCTCCACCACAGGCTTTAATATCAACGAATACTGAAAAGTGTAAAATAGCCGATGAAATCAACAATAAATTTTTGTACTGCGTTACTTAGTAAATTATAAAAAAAAAATTCTGAAAAATATTAGAGGTATTTATAATTTCATTTGAAATAAATGCTTTTTCAGTACTGTGAATAAGAATATTTAAACATATGTTATACTGTAACGAATTTTCCCCCTTTAGTTTGGATTAAGAGATGTAAAGAAATCTCTTTGCTTCTTCAGTGCATTCAACATAATATTTCGTTTTAAGCCTAATCGATTTAATAGATTTTGATTTCTCTATTGCACAACGTGTCTTGGCGTTATTGTAGAATAAAGTATATGTCATAATTTGAATAGTCATTGTGTAATTTTTACCTATCTGTAAAGTACATATTCAGATGTTGTTGTTTTTATCGGAAAATTCGTTGTTTGTCCAACCATATTCTGATAATCAAAAGTTTCTTCCTTTATCCATACAATGGCGGCCAATCAAAATCTGCGAATCGGTTATTATTGCTATACTAATTTATCTATTGAAGCTTATATAAGGAAGAATACTACAACAGGAAGTTGTTTACTACTTTTCTATTTATTTCTAGACTTTTGTTTAAGTACATTTCTTAAAAGCGACATTATAGTACATCTTAACAGGGTTCACAGAAAATGCACCAAATAACGTGGATTATTATTAGTCAAACAACTTAAAGAAAATACGTATTTCATCAGAAAGAAAATATTTGTGTGACAACATTAGTATTGTCTGTATGAAACGAGACAGATCTAACTATAAACATCATATTAGTTTAAATACTAATGGTGGAAGACAAGGTGTATTTTACCTTCGACTGTTTTATTTTGATACTTGATGTAAAGTCTTGGCGTTTTATAGGGTATGAGAAGCCACAAAACGTTTTGTGATTCAAACAGTTCTAAACAATAGTCCTGGAGAAGCACAAAAGTCAAAAGATTGATTGCAACACCTGAAAGTTAAAAATGAGATTCAGCAGTGGTCACCATTTTTAAAATATATAGTTCACTAGTATTTTCTTTGGATCAATATTGAGTTCATTGCATCACGTACAGAGACGCGTTTTGAATCATTTGAGAGCAGCAGCAATGTTTCATATGGATATCAATGACATCAAATCGATCTACAGAGAAAAAAAGTTTAAAGTCTAGTTTTGAATAGACTCAGGTAACTTCAATAACCTTACGTGCAATAAAAATGTGTGGTGACGTTTTTATTTTTATAATTTCGGATTATGTACATGGAATTAGCACTGACTATACTATATACGGTCTGCGGACTTCTACTACTAGAAATCTGGTTTCGATACCCGTGGTGGGCAGAGCACAGATAGCCCTTTGTGTAGCTTTGTGCTTAATAACAAACAACAACAACAACGTATATTCAAAGTGAACGCTGAAGAATTATGCCAAGTTCAAATGGATGGTGTTCTTTGATGGCTAACAACCGCAACAACAACAAAAAGTTTTTCTCTACTACTAGAAAAAATGCAACTGCTTCTCCGTTATTTGACTGTTTACAACTACCACAAACAGTATCTTTAAATGTATAGATTTAATGAAAGTTCTCCAATAATAATAAATAATTAATATGATTTCACACATTACGAAAAAAAAGAATTTTATAATAAATATCGCAAGATTTCATTATGTAGCCATTGGTTTCTTTTATTGATATTTTTTCATTTGTAGAAGTAATTGAATGATTAATAACACTGGACAACAACAAATTTTTCTGCTGCTAAAAAAATGCAACTGTTTCTGAGTAATTTGACGATTCTGATTCTACAAATCAAGTTAAAAATTACTGATCGCCTCTAGCTTTTGAGTTGTGATAGATTTATTCAAAATATTCTCATATATCGTGAAAATAGTTTTTTCTTTAATAACTTTATTTATTTATTTATTGAAAAATGAATTTAAGAATGCTCAAAAACAATACATAATTGCAATACAAGTTTAAAAAAGCAATGAGTATAATAAGATTCTATAGTGAAAGTACATTCAGGCTATGTTCAAAACTTTCATCATGGTATTATTTTTTATTTTTTGTCACAAAATATCTACTTGACTTGTTGGGCCTTTTGTGTATGTTCTCAGTTTCACGCTGTAAGAACCAACAGTAATCTCCCATCAACACATGATTCCATCGTTCTTGATATCACTGTTCCATTGTAGAAATATCTCGGTGGAAGCGCTAGCCATGCTCATCGCTCACTGCACGTAGATCATTTGGAAAGAAATATAAATGAGAGTACAAGAAGTGCATCTTTAGTATAATTCTAAACTCCATTTTCCTGTAGTTCTTGACCAAACATTTTCATTTAGAATCTAATACACTCCAAATCAAAGGAAGTTGTGAAAACGCCAATTTCCCCCAAAATGTAACCTGGTATCTATGTTTTTCTTCATAGGTATGTACCACATTATGCATATTCTAAGATGAACTGATTCAGCCAATGCACCTTTTGGCATAAGCACTCTGCTGTGCCTGATTGAATCGGAGTTGTGTCACAACTTAACATAGGTTCAACTAAGTTAAACTAGCCATAGTTGTGTGAGCCATTGCTTGTCTTCAACCCTCCAGTTCCTACTTGGCAGTTGGCTGTAAAAAAACGTGCTATATATTCTATATAATAGGATTGGAACTGATTATCTTAAAATGTACTATTAACCTACAATAGTAAACCAAAATTTAATTGTTAAAACAAAAGCAAGGAAACTGTAGCTAAGTAACTTAATCTGTGTTTTGCTATGAAACATTTAGAATTAACAGATAAGTTAATTAAGACTCCAAAAACAAAAAGTTTTGAATTCGCAGCAAAATAATTCTTTATTTTGAAGTTGTCTATCTGAGTATATAGTTATTAGATCAAAATACAAACTAATAAGGCAACATACTAGTAAGAACTAACTTTATTAAAGAATATATTCAGTTCTAAGTTTCTCTTGATCTTCCTGGAGTGTCATGTCACATAATTACCTGACTTTTCTCATTTACAAAACGAGAAACCAGGGTTTTCAGCATCTCTATCTCCACATGTTATCTTTCACACTGGGCAATTGTTAAAGTAATCAGCTTATCAGGCATGCTGGCCACATATAGAAAATAACCAGGTTTAATTTAGTTCAAGGATGGGCGTATCCTGTTCATATAGAACTTATAACTAAGTACACTTGTACTAGCATTTTGAAATAGCATGATAACACAACCACAAAATAAACGAATGTAAAAGCCCTTAACTGTTGTACTTATTATCTGAAGTCTACTGTTTAAGTATTAACAAATTTCGACTTCATTACCAAAATGTATATGCTGTTGAAGTCGTATCTGATTATGCAAAGCTATGTCAATCATATATTAACTTCACAACAATTTTTATTCATGTGAAGGCAGTAATTCAATTCTTTATTCGTGGACAAAAACATTCAAGAGGCTGCTATACATACAGAATACAGCTAATCTGCTGCTATCTTCAGAATTTTATGTGATGCCAAAAGCCAGGATCAATTGATCCAAAAGAAACTGTACTAAGTAATTTAATAAATTTCATCCTAATACAAGTCCTAGATATAAGTACTAAAAAAGAATGCACAGCTTACAGTCTACCAGAAGAAGAATTTAGAATTAATATTAAGTCACCAATCCAGAAAGCCACGAAAGTTAGTCCCACTAAAATACTATATTTTAACAGAAAAAAATATCATTAGGAATTTTAAGAAAGATAGCACCGTAACAATTCCATTAACAGCTAAAGGTAATGCGACTCTGTTCATAAACAAAGGATAAATGATCAAGCATCAAACATGGCTGTTAGAAGTTAAATGCAAAACTATCAAAGAGAAAAAACAAACAAACTAACCAACTCCATAAGAAGTATCAAGACGAACTAGCAACAAAAACAGTCCAGTAACTAACATTATACCACAGCAATACCATTTACACGCTATATTACCCCTCCATCCAATAACTTAATACAGAGATTAATCACGACACCCTTTGCTAGATATAATGTTTCGAGCAGTAAAACATTCTTGCATGTTAGGTACTCATTCCACTCTGTAAAGATAATAAAACAATCAAGATCACATTACAAGATATAATTATTAGTTTGATGTATCCAATCTATTCATTGAAATACCAACTATTGAAACATTGCAGATACTCTATCAACAGCTTGAAAATGATAGAACTCTTGAAGATCATGCCCGACTTACAATTTTCAGAATAATATAACTCACAACTTTGTATCCACGCAACGTACTTCCAACATGAAGAAAAATACTGTCAGGAACAAGAAGGCATGGCCACAGGCTCACTTCTTTTACCAAAACTTTATCATTTTTGTATTATATTCTTTCAAGATAACATCCTCGCAATAGTTGATTTAACATCCACGATTTGACTCAGTTATATGATAGTAATATGATCACATACATTACAGATGACATTCCAGAATCCATGAATTGCCTGAAAAGATAACATTCAGCAATACAGATAGCGATAGAAATAGAAAAAAAATGCCAATCCCCTATTTCCAGATTTGATGGTCACTAAGACAAATAATGTATATACCATGGGAATTTACATGAAACCCACAGATTCAGGTAAGTTTACAATAAATCAATTACCCCAACAGTTTAAAGACAGGTGTTAAAGATTACTTAGTTCTCAGAAAGAACAAGATTTGCAATATAAAAGATACTAAGAAGTAGGAGAAATAACACATCCTTGAAAAAAAAATGGATATCTTGAACACTTGATAACGAAAATTAAAAAATAGTAAACACCAAGAATAAGAAAGTTATAATAGACACACTGTCATATTCCCAACTAAAGACACACCAAACCATTTGAAAACCCAGTGGAGAGCAAAAAATGACTGTTGTGCTGTAAACGAGGACTCCAATAGACTGAAGAAAAAAGAAGACTAACAAAGGTCAGAATTAACAAGCATAATAGACACACAAGTCTCTGCAATATTGATTTATCTGCAATAGTCACTCATGAAAAAAACAAAACAACTGTACACAAACTACACCCGAGAATAAGAAAGATAAAATGTTTATTTTATATCCAGCTAACTAATAAGACACAAAATTTGGATACTCCCTCTTTACACTTTTAAAATAGTTAGTTGATTCAAATCACAATTAGGTGAGAGTCTGCATGAGTGGATAGCACACATGACTTTCTAACAAGAGGGCCGAGGACTAAGTCCCAACTCATGCCACTGCATACAGTCCTTCCCTGAAGATAATAGTTGGTTAGTAGGGGGATTGTAGGATATGAAGTGATTAATAATTAATATTTAACAATAATAAAAAATACTAACTAATTAGTAATTAGGCTTAAGGGATCGTATGAGCTATCAGCCATAGTAATGATTGATATCCAAGCACCACAAGTGTTTGAAGGAATTTGCAAGTAATTCCAATAGAAACTAAAAGCATATGAATTTTCTTTTAAATGAAGGATTAGGTATTATTGGTTACATATAACATTGGTGGAAGTATGAACAAACATTTTACAAGTAAACCCCATCTCAAATCGATGTGGCAGTATTGATATTTATCACAATCATCAAATCAAACATAATACAGTTAAAAATGTAATGTCACAGACATAGCTGTATGAACATATTTGAAAAATTTTCTATATTGCATTACCATACTTGTGTGATGTGGAGGTATACCACGAATTTTCTATCTCCTAATATTAAAGTAGAACTTTTTTTCAAAATAATTCATTTGTTTTAGGTATGTGGTCAAGAAAGTCTGAAGCTATATTTTGTTCTAGCTATCTTTGTTCCTTGTCATTCCCTTTGAGATTACACCTGGGCTTCCCATGAAGTGTATGACCATAAAACTACACTGCGTACATGAAGATCGACAGCAGTGTACTCCAATGGTAGGTTAGGTGATATCTCGAGGTTACAACCTCCAATATGTTTGGATGAGAATGACCAGTCACATTGTTAGTGCTGGTTATTCTAGGTAAGTTTGACATTATCAATTCAAGTAATTAATATGAGATTTAGTCAGTCTGGAAAAATATCTCGAAAATTCAGTCAACTTGAAAATATGTCTTGAGAGAGTAGAGTAAGTCTGATCAATTTACAACTCCAGCAAAGATGACTATCCATTATCCATAAAGTGAAGTACACATGCTGTTAATTTTTGTTGTGTTATGATAAAGATTGTTTTCCATTGTGTATCATACCTTGTGTCTAATCCATTTATTTACCTGATGCAGCATTAGTGGTATAAATTTTGGTTCATATCCTGATACCCAACTGCACTATGGATAATGCACTGAAAAACAAAAGACCAATAGATGTGCTGATGTGAAATATTGGCGAAGTCAACCAAAAATAATAACTCCACAGTCACTGGAAACTTTGAAACACGTTGTGAAATGAGAGTGCATATCTGGTATGAAATTATTCATTCAGGACCGAAGGCCTACATCCATATTGCTGAATTTCACAAATAGGCTGTAGCTCATAAAACATTCATTACAGGGTTCACAGCTATGATACCGAAGCCTCTGCACTAATGGTGTCTTGAGAATCAAAATTAAGAAAGATATATGAGTTGTTTTATTCAGTGTTAGTTTTGAAAAAACAGTCTAGGGTTGATGACAACATAAATAATGTTTTGGATATGACAAGCATCCTTATAATGAAGAGTAGTAGGTGGAATAATGGCAAGGACCTCTTTTATCTTGTTTGGTCCACTGTTAATAATTAAATGAGCCAGGATTGTCTTGTCATATTGTAGCCTCCTGGTCAGTGTTTCACTACCCCCAAATTGATGGAAGTTGTCTATAAAGACTATACCTGCTTCAGAATGATAATGCACCATACCATAACATATACTATGAACAGTGGTGATTTGGGACACAAAGTACAAAGAATCTACCTAAAGATTGGTGCTCATGCAGTGGCTAATCTGATTTGATCACTTATGTAGAAACCAGTGTATGCAGTCTGCCATTGCGTCTCGTTTCTTTCCTCCTGAACTTGGGCTCTGTTTGTATAACAACCAGACAGTGATAAAGGAAATATGGCAGGTTCCACGATAGCTAAGTTAGCTGTTGTCGTAGTAATGGCTCCAGTGGGCAGCATAGTTGAATTTTATCAAGCACAATTCCCAAGGAAGGATAATAACATCCACAGGTGCAAGGAATACATTACCTACAGACCACATACATGTCAGTACATTTAAAGCCTGTACTTCTAGCTGAACTTCTGAACAATTAAAATTATCTTTCTGGTATTCCATTTTAATGTTGCCTGTAACCTACTACTTCATGGGAGGATATTTTTATCTTTAGAAACTTCTCTGTGACAGCTGATGTTCGAAATCCTAACTATGTACCCAACAGCTGTCACCAACCAACCTACACTGGAAAATATCTTTATATTAAAGATGAACTACCAAGAGCAGGCTGATAAATGGACAGAGGTAAGGGCACACTATAATAGTGAAGAATACTAACTATGGAAGTAAGCAGAGCCACTGTTTCAGTTAGAGGAAGAAATGCAGCAACTCTGAGGTAAACTGGCACAAACTTGTAAAGAGTTAGGAAAGACCAGAGACATAATCCAATAAATGACCATTACCAGCAAAAGTATTCTGCTGCACTAAAGGACCTGCTTTTGGGGCTCTATGAGAGCTCTGGCTTCTCGTGATCATGTAAATATGCTTTTGTATATGCATTGTATACATTTAATTTAATTATATATATATATACTTGTGTTTTCCTTTTATATTTGTTGTGGGCTATATTTTCAATGTTTTAATTCGGATGTTAGCTAAAAGGTACATAACGTTAAGATCAAGTAAGTTCACGGGAGTAGGCCTAGAAAGTTCTAAGTTTGACATAACAAAAATCTAGTAAAGTTAGGGAGTATCTCGAGACCAGATTAGATTATAAATACAAGAAACAGTGATGCATTGAGTCAGTATGTTTTGGTTTCAGCAAGTAGTGAGTAGTAAATAAGTATTGAGTTGGTACAGTGTTAGTCGGTCAGTTTAGTCTAGTGAAGTATTTAGTTTAGGTGAAGTATTTGGCTCATTGCTTGTGATAAGGTTTATTTAGTTATTTGAATTATTAGTGATAAAATCGTACAATTAAAGTTCATTTTTATATTATTCGTAGTACCATTAACTGGATATTTCTATTTGGATGGCATTGTAAGCATAGGCACTTATATTTACAAGCTACAAACGTGTAAAAGTTCAAAAAAACGTTAAGGAAGAAATAAACCAACCCATTATCATTATGTGAACTGTACTTCGAATTATTTCACCAGATTATTTAATAGTTTGTTTGTTCAAATTTGTACAAATTTACTCGATGGCTATCTGTGCTAGCCATCCCTCATTTTGAAGTGATAGACTAGAGGGAAGGCTACTAGTCAACACCATCCACCGCCAACACTTGGGTTACTCTTTGCCAACAAAGAGCGAGCATGTTTGGTATCAGTGTGTCGACTGCCCTAACCACCATGACTTGATATGCCATTATGATTTAAAACAACCCACCTAATGAAAGAGCAAATTACAAAACTAGTGTTAGAAATGGTGAAAATATATAACAAAACATTGTTTGAGTAAACTAAACTTTTGAGATGACCACACAAGGCAATATCAAAGATTTGTTGGAATTAATGAAACAGTTAAAAAGGGTCAAAAGAGAGACAAAAAATTAAAAGAAGACTAATAAGGAATTTCCAGGAAAGTAAAAGAAGACCAAGAAGAAAAGATATAAAAGTAAAAGAATAACAAGAGGTAATTTAAAGAAAATGAAAAGATAATCAGGAAGTAAGCAATGGGAATTTAATAGAGGAATTAAACGCAAGAGAATTAATATTAAAAGAGCAACTAGCAATTAAAAATAAAAATAAATCTTATTGAAGACAAGATTGGTGAAGCTATTGGAGATATATAATGATTCAAAAGTACGGAAAGGCTTTAATGACGATATTGAAAAAGGACAAAATGTCTTTGACAAAGTCAAAAGTGAAGTACAAAAGAACATTAGCAAAGGCAAAAGTGAAGTATAGAAAGACATGAACGACGTAAAGGAAAATATCAACGAGGTAGAAAATAACATCAATGACAGACTAGAACATCTGGAAAAGAATTATTGAATGCAAAGATTAAACCAGCCATATCTCTTTTGTCATTTGCTTAGAAGGTCCAACCTAAAACATTATCTACTACAAGATATGGAATATGCAAACTTATTTGGACTAAAATTATTGAAACTACTGCTATGCCATCTGTTACTGAACGAACTTCCTGGACTTCTCCAACCATGGCACTACCAAATCAAGTTCCTGAATTTTGCTGGCCAGTTCAATAATATCCAATCGAAAAACCAATGGACAATGATGTGAAGACGCCATGGGAGTTGTGCCAGACTCTGTTCAAAATAAGTTACAGAATGAATTTGTATAGAATAGCAAATATCAAGCCATTCATCTTGCTGCTCATTTAAAAGGACCAATTTTAGTTACATTAAATAACCTTCTACCTACCTGCGATCCACAACAATCATCTAGCATTGGTAATTGTCTTATCCAACAGGTTTGGAGTGACAGACCAGAAAGAAGTATTCTAAGCAAAGTTCCAGAATAGAGTACAGATGAAAGAAGAGACTTTAACCAAACTTGCAGAAGATTTGGAAAGGCTTTCCCAGTCATCTTATCATGATGCTTCCAGTGAAATGATGGATTCGTTGTGATCAATTTATAGATGTCATAATGGACTAGGATATAAGAATTATTTACTGAAGCAAAGTAGGTGTATATCTTTAAAGTTGCAGATAAATCACCAGAGAAACCATCTAGAACTTACGGGAATGTCAGAACCTGTAGCACATGAAACATCATCTTCCCCGAACAATAGTCTACAAAAGGGGAATAATTAATCAGATAGCTAGTTACACAAAATGAAGAAAATAAGTATTTCAAGAGTAAGTTGATAGAACATATTGCAAGGAACTGTAGGTAAAGCCAGTATGGAATAAAATACTAGAAAATACTAGAAATAATATACTGTTTTAATTGTGGGAATGACCATTAAAGTTAAGACTGTTAAGAATCAACAGCTGCTATTAAACCAAAGAGATAATACCGTGAGAATGTGTCTCAGAGCCAAATAAATTCAAAGGAATAACAAAGAGCCAACCAGACATAAAAAAGGTAGGAACTAACTGGATTTATTTGGCGAAATTCAGCTGGAAACACTCCATCTATCCTAAATGAGAAAATAAGTTCATTATTTGAAGAAAATCGTCCATGAGTCCATGGGTTTATTGATGGAAACCCTTGCAATATGTTGATTGACACTGGTTCTACAGCTACAACAGCTAAACCCAATTTAGTAATGAAATATGGGGAATTGCCTCCAGAGATAAAAAATAAGAAGAGTGATCAATGCAAACAGCAAGTAGACATAAAATTACAGCAAAAGGAAAGTTAGATGCTATCTTACTGTAGGATTTGTTTGTTTTTTGGTTTTGAATTTCGCACAAAACTACACGAGGATTATCTGCGCTAGCCATCCCTAATTTAGCAGTGTAAGACTAGAGAGAAGGCAGCTATTCATCACAACCCACTGCCAACTCTTAAGTTACTCTTTTACCAATGAATAGTGGGATTGACTGTCACCTTATAACGCCCCCAGTGCTGAAAGGGCGAGCATGTTTGGTGCGATGGGGACTTGAATCCGTGACCCTCAGCTTGCGAGTGAAAAACCCTAACAACCTGGCCACGCCACAGTAGGGGTTTCCGAATTAAGATCACTAGTTCCAATACTCGGCTGCTCAAGTTCAGTTTGAGTCAGAGACTCAGTGTCAGCACCACTACTCACTACCTGTAATCCAAATTTCTTTGTAACAAACATTGGAATTGAATTCTGCAACATACTTCACCACAGAAAAGTTCAATTCACAAAGTTTAATCACAACATTAAATAATGCACAAAACAATCAAATATTGTAAAAACCATACTATATAAATAGTTTCTACATGGGCTTATAAAGCATGAATCGCTTTTTCTAGAAATGTCCATATGTTTAATAGTGTCTACACAGTTCGAGAAATTTGAAGTATGTTCGGTGATAAGTCTATGTTTAGCTTATACAATCTTACTATAATTCTAGATTATTTTATACATGCCCCTCTTTCTCGCGATACATATTGGCTAGATGTCAAGGTCAACCACGCCTTTCTTTGAGAAGTGCCAGAATTTTGTGTTATTCCGTTTCTACAACCATTGAGTCCAGTGTTCAATGAAATAATAGTCACGACTTTTATTCGTCAAGGTCTCTCTATAAAAATAACATCTGTAAAAAATAAAAAAATAAATAAAATATTTCAGGGGGGTTTCACTGGGGAAATTCCCCCTGAATTCAACACTGGTGACAGGGCAGTCACAATGACAACATGGGCAATCCCATCTGTAAACTATGGGCCCCTGAAGAGAAAATCTAAAAAAAAAATAAACTTGGTGAATGGACAGTTTAGTGTAGGGTTTAATTTTTGTGTTAGGATTATTCAAGAGGTTTCAAAATCAAGGAAGGGTACAATATTGTAAGCTATATTTTCAGTGTTTTAATTCAGATGTTAGCTAGAGAGCCCATGATTTTAAAATAAACTAATTTTGTGTGAGTAAGCCTTGAAAGCTCTAAATGTGATGTCACAAATGTAGAGAGTATTGAGAGATGAGAGTAGATTATTAATACGAGAATCAGTGAAACATTGAATCAGTGCATTTTGCTTTCAGTGGATAGTGAACTGTGAATGAGTATTGAGTTGGTAGAGTGTAAGTCAGTCAGTTTAATTCAGAGAAGTATTTGAATTGATGTCAGTGATCACGTATATTCAGTTATTTGATCGATTGGTCGTGAAATTGTACAAATGTGTATATTTTACGTTAGTCTTAGTGCTGTTAGTGTAGTGTACAAGCTTGTAGAAACATTTAGGAAGAAATAAACTAACTTGTTATTCTAGTGGACTGGAGTTTGAATTATTTTCACCAGATAACTTTAAAAAACAACAAAAAACTTCTCAACCAATGAGCAGCATTATAGAAGTATATATGTATATATCTAATAAACATCTTTTCACAAGCTTACAGTAAAATTGGCAAGGTATTTTGCACCAAAGCTAGACAAGTATATTATATAACCTATTTTAAAGTGAATTATTTTTCATTTAAATTCGATTTACATAGTTATAAATACATAATATATGCGATGTTGTTCTCAGTGGCTGCTTTTGTACCTGACGTGTGTTAAGCACCTTTAGTCGAAATGGCCCGACATGTCCAGGTGGTTAGGGTGCTTGATTCGCAATTTGAGGGTCGTGGGTTCGAATCCCCATCACACCAAACATGCTCGCCCTTTCAGCCTTGGGGGCATTATAATGTGATAGTCAATCCCACTAATCGTTGGTAAAAGAGTTGGTGGTAGGTGGTGATGACTAGGTGTCTTCCCTCTAGTCTTTCATTGCTAATTTAGGGATGGCTAGCACAGATTGCCCTTGTGTAGCTTTGTGCGAAATTCAAAACAAACAAACAAAATATACATCCAAAATATAGTTTCATATAGAGAGTTAGATAGATATAGACTAAGTTATTGTGCATTTAGCCATAAAGAGCGTATAGTAGCGATTTTTAAAAGTGAAATTATCATACACTGTATTGTAATAACAGAGTAAAGAAGAAGAATTCGTCTTTTCAATTGTGTTCTAAAGTAATTTAACAAGCCTGTGTGAACTTTCATGAAAAAGAGACAATTATTTAAAGCTCTGGATACAACTGCGGTAGTCAACAGTTATAGTGGAGCTTTTAAAGTGAAATTATCACAGTCTGTATTGTGATAACAGAGCAGAAAGAATAATTCGTTTTGTCAAATTGTATTCTAAAGTAACTGAACCAGCCCATGTGTAATTTGATAGAAAAGAGACAAATCATTTTGTAAATTATTTTTAAATTGTTCCTTGTTTTCCCGTTTGGGCATTGTTGAACTGGCCAGTCAATTTTGAAATTTGTTTTGGTATTGTCATGGGTGGAGTAATCTAGGAAGATCCTGCTGCAACAGATGGTACAGCGTTATTGGTAATAGGTATAAACCAAATAAACTCATCTATTCCATATTTTGTAGCAGATGGCATTTCAGACTGAAACTCATGAGTCATGCAGAAAGAGGTGTGGCTGGTTTAATCTTTGAACTTAGTAATTGATTACCTAGATGTTTTATTCTGTGACTGATGCCCTTTCCTACTTCATTGCTGTCTTCCTTTATTTCTTTCATGTCTTTTTATACATCATCAATTTTATAATCTCAGCCTTTTCTGTACGTTTTTGATGTCCTTCTGCATTTCTAAAAAGGTTTGCTGTTGTAATATCTCTGTACATCTTCAGTAGCTTCATTGATCTTGTCTTCAATCAGATTTATTTTTTAATTTAAGTATTTTAAATAGTACTTCCTTTTCTTTTAATTCCTCTCTTAAATCCCTGTCACACTCATTCTTTTAATCTATATCTTTCTTTTGGTTTCTTTTCGGTCCTTCCTTTTTCCCTTTAAAATTCTATCTCTTCTTTTTGTTCTTCTTTAAGAGTTCTGTCTCTTTCTGTTTGGTCTTCTTTCTATTGCTTTATCATGTCTAGCAGGTTTTCTATCTCATTATGTTCCCTTGTTATCATATGGAATTAAAGTTGAAGTTTAGTCCAATTTCTATTTTATTTTCACCAAAATATTTCCACACTTCTGACATGAAATATTGTGACGTTGTTCGTTTAAAATTATTTGATTAAAATAATTCGACGTTTATTCCACGTAACGATAAATTACTTTATTTCTTCCTTTGACGTTGCCATAAGATTGAACACTTTATATCGCCGTAAGTTATTGTAGGCCTATGTTACAAATGACACTAAATAATGTAATTCGATTAGAGCGAAAACAAACACAGATCCAAATACTTCAAGAATACACATTAATTGATTCAACTTTATATCTTAAAATATATGCTTATTATATACTCAATTATCTTTCAACTCACTCTCTAAATAAACTCTCGATACTTCACGGAACCTTATATCTAAATTCAACACTTATTCCAGATATTTCCTGGACTTGCTGCTTGATCTTAATGACATGAGTCCTACAGCTAACGTCTAAATTAAACAAATTACAACACTACAAATATACAGTTTATAAAACATCGGTTGTAACTCATAAACTATTGACTGGAATGGGTTCGGATGAGAGCTACTAAAATGACACATGGGATGAAAAGGTAGTTTTACTAGGACAGGTTAGATCTCTGAAATTGTTTTATTTTGGAAAATAAAAAGAGTTACAGAGTATTTGTTTGATGTATTTAAAATGTTAAAGGAATTGATAGTGTCCACGTATTGATTTTCTTCTTTAATGGTGAAAATTGGTAGGACTAGGTGACATATATAAATTTTGTAAGGTTGGAGTTATCTTCAGCTAAGACAGTTTTATTTTTCTAATAACGTGATTTTTTTGGGATGGGCTGCTTTCAGATATAGTGGATGGAATTCAAGGGAGTTTATGAGAAGGTGTCACAAATATTCAAATGATAAGGGTTTGCTTTAATCATATATATATATATGTTAATTTAGTGGATGGGACAATCTAGATGGGCTAATAGGTCCATTGCTATCCTTACGTTTTATGCTTTATTATGCTATGCTATTTACTATCGATGGGCCCACACACTGCGTCTTTTGATTGATATAGTAATGAATTTAATAATTATTGAGTATTACATAAATGTTTTATATTTGTGTATATTAATTTACAGAACTTAAGTACCAACCCTTACACGATACTTTAATGTATGAATACCTGCCTTTTTAATATATTTATTTTATTTTATAACACATGATAAATCTCGCCAATAGAGGGCTTTTTCACGCGCTCGTTAAAGGTTGTTACTAGTTCTAGTAAGAATAAGTATTAGGGTTACATTAAGAAGTTTAACGTTGAAACGAATGGATTGAAGGAAAAAATACAACCTTCATGTAAATTATTACTAAGATTCGATATCAAATTTGGAATATAATGAGTGAAATTTATGATCCCGCGTATCCAACAGGGTATGTATATACTGAATAATGTGCTTGGGGAGTGTTGTGGTGGTAAGCGTTAGGAATTCTTAACTGCTCGTGGTAATTGATTATATTATTAATAAGTTGTAAGCCTATCATTAAAACTTGTTAAATGAATCCTTAGTCCTGAGCCCTAGTGCTAGGTTGTGATTTATCTAAAGTTAACATTTACTTAGACTCCAGAGTTAGACCTTAGTATAGTATTACTATTAGTACTACCACTGGTACTAGTAGTACTACTACTACCAGTAGTTTGTTAGAAACTGCCTTTGTAACTTGTTCTAACTTTTACTTTTAACCTGAAAAATGAGCATTTCTGATTAAACTTGCAAACTACATTTACTTTTCAGTCTAATACTAATAGTATTACTTCTAGAGACACTACAAATGGAGAACTTAGTAATTTAGTGTAGTTGCAGTTTCCACATAATCCCTCCTAGTTTCTCCTTTATTTACAATTTTACATTGGTCATTGAATGTTGATATTACGTCTGAAGTTTGAAAATTGAAAAGCAGTAGGATTTCATATTAGAATTTCATACTTGTATTGGTGAGGAAAGATTATCCATCATTTCTTTCTTTCTGACTTAACATTAAATTTGTAACATTAAACCTTTCCAATTGAATAATCTTCATATGGAATAAGTTTTTACTTTTTTTTATGTAATTTTATATATGTTTCACCCTCATCATCAAAAGGAGCAAAGTATTTATTGTATCTATTTGCATGATCCATATTTATGATTTATATTATTATTTTTCTTGCCTAATGACAATGTTGTTTCAAAGGAGAAAAACAATTATAGGTGCTTACTGTTTATATGTTCATTGTCACAGTAGATAATTATTGTAAGAGTCATAGGTGGTAACTTTAACAACTTAATTGACCAATCAATTAATTATTCAAAACAGTTTTTGCACATCCACCCTGTATTTTTCAGGAATTCATAATTTCCTGGTTTTCAACCATTAATTGCTTTTCAGGTGTTGAGTACACACCTACATATCAAATTAAAGTAAAAAATAATTTAACTATTTCAACAAGTTTTACCTAAAACATTTAATTTTAATATTTTGTCATTTTGTAACATTTGTTTTCTGTAATTTACAAAGAAAGAGGTTACATCTTTTATTTTTACACAACTCTGTGGACTATTGCCTGTAAACAGGACATTTATTGGCTTATTTTTTCCCCATCCCAAAGTTTGTTTATATTTGGTAAGAAGCTATCATCCTTTGAAAATATAATTATTAATATCTTGTTTCTCACATGATTTTCTTTCTGTATTAGGGGTTTTGTTACTAAACAATTAATAATGAAACCCAGTTTTGCAAATAAACTATTTTTTAGACATAAATTGATCTCGCGCAAGAATATTATTACCAAAGGTCATAACACCTAGCCTGATGATGGTAACAATGATACCATTTTGAAAGGTGAAGTCCTGGTTTGCTGATAAATCTTTGTCAGTTTTTGCTGTTTTTTTATGATTTATAGCCATAAGTTGTGACCACTGCAATTGACAAAAAAAGAACATCAGTCAAATTGACATTGTCTAGATACATTTATAACAGAAATTTCTGATGAACAGAAAAAATTAATAACTCAAGGAAAATAGTATTTCTAATGTGTGTTTTTTCAAAACATCATTTTATAACAGTTTTTTTTTAAGGTATCACAATTTAAAATTAGTAGAAATATCAAATCAAATTATATGAATTTTTTCAACTGTAACTAGATTCTATTTATTAAATTTTTTCTAAGTTTCATTTAATTTTGATTAAGTAATTTTACTGTGACAAAAAAAAAATGAAGGGATATCGGTGACACCTTTCTGGTTCAAAATGGGCTAAGCTCTGTTAAAGTACTGGTCTCCACTACTGCTGATGGGCAATTCATTCTATTAAGTCGAGCACCATTTAGAAAAATTTTACTGTGTTAAGTGGATCCTAGCATGTTTTTTCCATGTGTAAAACTTGTGTCCTCTTGTCTAGTTACCTTCAGAATACAACATAAATAAATCAGATGTATTTGTTATTGATCTCCAGGATAATCTAGTAAACTTAATAAATCATCTCTTAGCTTTCTTTTCTCAAGAGAAAACAAATTTAGAAATTGTAGCTTTTTCTTATAAGATAAGGCTGCAATCTCCAGAATCAACTGTTTCAAACAAATCATTATCCTTTTTTGGATATGGAGATGAAAATTACACATTATTCCAAGTGAGGCCTAAATAATGATTTGTATAGAGAACAATTAATTCTTTTAATGTGTAATCAGCGTGTCTATAAATAGCTTGGATACTAGCACCAGAGTACTGCATCAGTGACTTGACTGGTTTGTCTATTAATCAATCAAAAATGATCTAGAGAGAGAGAGGTACTTGCATATCTGATATTTGATTCTTTAAAGCCATGGGGAAAATCTTGTCTGCACCTGATGCTTTATTTCAATCATTTGACTTATGACTTTATATATAAGGTTAATTCAAGTATTTCTTATAGAATGATCAGTATTATTGCTAGCACATGTTGATGGTCTATCTAGTTTTCCCAGAACTATCTTAACGTGCTGGTATGTGGTAGTATTGAAATTGTGTTACCAAACATAATGGTAAGTGTGTACATAAAAAAAGGGGGTAAATATTAGAAATAAGTACTAATGGGTAGCTTTCTACAATTTTATACAAAAGTACATTTATCTAACCAAACAATATATTGAGTACATTTTTGAGGTCGGACATCCGGGAACTTTGCCATCACACAATGCAATGTCTGCAAAGCAACCGAGACAAAGGGGCAAAGAAATATTGCGATGAAAGGAAAATTTTGTTCATTCTGTACGCTTCCCACTGTCTACACTCGTATTCATACTAACTATTTGTGTTTATGATGAACTTTTGTTGTTCCAAACCTGCAAATATGGTGAAGAGTTGTTGTATATTCAGTTGCACCAATAACAAGCCAAAAAGACCTGAACTTTCCTTCTATTTGATACCCAGTCAAGCTACTGAAAAGGCGAAAAGCCAAGGCCAGCCAGGTCTACTGACAAGAAGAAAAACTATCAGCAAAATACTCCAACAAATGGGCCTTAACAGGGCCAAGCGAGGATCTATAAATCCAAGTATCAAGATTTGAATGAAAGGAGAGAAGAATGTTGTAGCTGAAAGCTATCAACCATGGAACACAGCAAGCAAGAGTAAAACTGTGAGAGCCAGTCTGACTAGAACTATGTGTATTCAGCTCGTTTCATGTAAATGTTGTCTGCAGATTTTTTAACACAAAGTAATTGTACACGTCCAGCTACTGCACGTTGGGCCTATCTGTTGGGTCTTCGATCCATGAGTTGGCAGAGTGCTGGATGGGACAAGCCCAGTTAATTGTAACTTTACTCGATATCTCACAAATGCCACAGCCAACAACCTCTCCACATATTGATAAGACAGTGCAATTGATAATTTGGCTATCAAACAATAATATATGAATGATAATTGAAAAGTTTGTACAGCAGCTTCAACAGTAACATGGTAGAACTATATAAATTGCATATATGCTGCTGTACTTTCTTTGCTATCGTTTGCCCCTTTGTTAAGGTGTCAATTGCGTTACCAGACAAAATCAATACTGTGATGTCATGCCGACCTCAAGAATGGTGGGATAAATGGTTTATGTAATATCTTCACTTGTAAAAAATAAAATAATGCTTGAATATAAAGCACTATTGTATTAAAGCTACATTTCTGCTTTGATAATGTTTCATATAATGGTTATTATTGATAACATAGAAAAATATTGGGAATATGTTTGTCAGTAATTACAAACATAATTTTTAGTTATCTGAAGTTCTCTGCATTTAGTGTTGAGTATATGTTAAATTAAATAGAATTATATATTTATTATTATTATTACTTTTCAGTTTGAAACTACTTCCTTGAAAAAACCCAGTTTCATTCTTTTCAGTTAGAACATTATTATCAGTATGTGATTTTATATATTTAAAGTATTATCCCTACTTTGTTTTTAAAAAGTAAAATTAACATATTCTTTGACAGATCTATTTTATTGAAAAAGAAATTAAAAAGTTATTAGGAAAATATCTTTCTGGTAGAAAATATGGTGGTAATTAATATGATTTATACATATTTGAAAAATGTGGCAGAGGGAGTTTCAAGTGTCATGTTTTGATACTTTTGTTACTCATTATCTTCTACTCAAAGTAAGCTGCCTACATAGATCAAAACTAAAATTAACCCAGTAAGTAATGTAGCTAATTTAATGGTCTAACAAAGTATTCTGTATTATAAAGCAAAAAGTTTTAATAATTAATTAATCAGTTGGGTACTCTTGATGTTAGGAATAAAATTATATTTTCATCCATAATCATCATATACAAGTTATTTAGATATCTTTGTTAACATTAGGTTCTCCACATTTGCTGATAATGTAACATTACTGAAAAAGTTTATTTAATTCAGAACAATCTGGATAGTCTTGCTTAGTGGTTCAGATTATGAAAGTTAATTTTCTATTAAAAAGTATGAAGTGGTGCAATTTAGGTGTGGAAACTCGAAATGCATTATCTTTGGTGTGAGAGAAACATTGATGTTTTAAAAAATGTGTTAGATTTATGTGTGTGTATCGGTAAAAACATTTGATTTGTCTGAGTGCTTAGCTATGGTGAAAACAGATTATAGATTACAAAGTTCATGTCAATGAAAAATTGTGCATATATTGTGCAAAAAAATTTTACCTGTATGCAACAATTGGCAGACTATACGTAATCTGTATGCCATTTTCTGGGCATTAATGTCTCGGTTGGACATAAAGGCATGTTTTATATTTCACAGAGTACAATAACTCTCAGTTGAAGTTCTTTACTTTCTCTGTCAATTTTTGTCATGTGTCTGATAATAGCTTTATAGAGTTAGATGAATATTGGCGAGTCCAGCCATAGGCTAGTCAGAACTGGGAAAGTTTCTATAAATTGATGCCTGTGTACTTAGTTTTCATTGGCTTAGTCTTCTCTGTCCACACTAAACAGAAGATATGTATATGTAATTTTTGGTTACTTGTGCATTCATGCCTTAACAGTATTTTTTTCTTTTAATGTGACTTTTGATTATTCATAGAAATGTTTTTTTAGAGTAAGATGGTTGTTTTCTTGTATAAGGCAAGTGAAAACGTCTTTTAAAATCTTGTGTTCAATTTTGTTCTTATTATAGAAAGGATATTGGCATGCTTTAAAAGGTGCACAGAAGGACTTCTAGAATGATACGTGCTTGAGAATGGTGAGATAGGGAGAGAAGCATAAGGAGTCATCTTTAAAGTTTCAGGGATTAGATAAATTTCCCATGTTAATTCTGTTTGACTGATGGAGTGATAAGGTTAGAAGTAGAGTCTTAAATATTAGGGGTAATAAGTATAAGCTTTGGAAATCCAGATCTGGACTTGTTTTTATGTAAAAACTATTAATCTGCAAGAGCTACAAACATTTACCTGTGTGTGTTGCTTGTTTATATTCATTGTAATATTTTGTAGAATGGCATAGCTACATTTTGCTTATGATGAGTTTTATGGTTTGGAGAGTAGTGATGTTTAAGAGCTGACTTGTAATTTGTCACTGAGTGCATGTTCTTGTATAATGATTGTGATATGTCTTTCAGAATTCTTTGTAAATGCAAGAAAATAGTAGAGAAATAGATGTGTTCTAATTTTTGTTGATGTGCAAAGGATGAATATTGTTCATGAGAGTTTGACTAAGATTTTATCATTTACAACATTGCTTAATTTCTGAGGAGTGTGGTTGTGTTTGTTCACCCTCACACAGCTAAATTTGTCAGAAGGGATGTCATTTTCCGACTGCCTTTAGCTTACAGTGTAGGTCAAGTTTTAAGGGATGCAATCATACACTTACAAAAGTTTCAGAAGTGTGAAACTTTGCTCACTTGCCTTTTTTCAAATATGAATCACTTTTATAAATAATAGTGGTTAATATTTGTGTTTTTTTTTGGGATATTTGTAAAAATCTATATAAACATGACCAATATTTGAGTGTATTTTGCTTTACAGCTATTTTCAAATAGAACTTGTATTGTCTTAAAGATACTCCAGTAGTTATATATGAAATTTTAGGCATGTTAGTGTACAATTTATTTATTTGGTATACTTTAATATTTTACTCAGCAACTTTTTGAATACTTGCTACACGATTTAACTTGGCATCCTGATGTGTATAAAAAAAAAAATCATTCCAGAAATGTTTGATCAGACAAAAAAGAAGACATTTGGCACTATTTTTGAAGTTTAGATTGCTGGACCAAACCTGTGACCTGACCTGAAATCATGAAAATCAATATGGAGAAGTTAACTTGTAAATGTAAAGAAGAACTTATTCGAAGATATCCCAATTGATTTGATATACCAGCTGAATCAGAGATTCATCAATTGACTACTGCATTGACAGCAAAACTTATAAAAAAATAGGCAATATAGTATTCTTATCTTCAAAAAGGGGGATTGGAATCATGTATATAAGAAATCATTAGTTTCTATATTTTGTGAAACTAACTGCACAGTAATGCCCAAAGATGCAATGAAAGTTGAAGCAGAAGCTTGATGTGTTACAGGATGATTTCCTTAGTGATTCTCAAATTAAAAATGCCATTTCTGCAATGAAGAGTAAATATAAGAAGGATGCTATAATGTTCAGTATTGTACTACCATATAATTTCATCATGTCATATTTCATTAATATTTAGTTTTTCATTTTAGAAGCTGTGCTAAGCTTGATTCATCAGGATCTCTTGAAATAACCTTAAATCACTGGTATCAGGAATGACCCCTCCTTCTTTGTTGAGCATCCTAGACTCAGCACCAAAAAAAATATTGGGCTGGCTCGTGTGGCACGTGTTAAAGAATTGAATTACCAGAAAATATTGCTTTTGTATATGTAAGCTAACAAAAAATACCTTGTTTTTGCAAGCACATTAATTGAATATATAAGTTTTGTAATTATTTAAATTTAATGGAACTTTTTTTTATAAATAGATTTAGATCCTATAATATGTCAATACATTATTCTTTAAAAACATCATTTGATGAATTCTGTAAAACTTTTTACTTATCAACCAAATTACCTATTCAGAGGTTTGAGCAATGTACAGCTGTAACTTGCTATATGTATTTGTCAAAAGTTCAACTTTCTTAAACAATAAGCAACAAGTGTAAAGATAAGGTTTAGTTAATTGGTTTCTTTATTGACAGAAGCATGGAGCTTGTTAAATTATAACTTATAGATACATGTCTCTATACATAAGTTATTGCCAAAAACTTACAAAATTAAACACATACGTTTAGCTATTCTTGTAAGAAGACTGTAGGCTGTAGAAACTTAAAATTTATAACAATCTTTGATTGAATCACTGAGGAAGAGTAACAAGTTTTTACTGCCTGATTGTGAATTCTTTCATTGAGTGTGTACTCATTGATAACACTGTTATGTTAGGCAATAATAGTTTATGGTGATTAAAGAGCAAAGGTCTTAAAATTTGGAAATGTACTAGAATTAACTGGAGTCATACAAACCAAGCTATTGGTAAAGCCGTTAAAAAATGATTTACATAAATGGTGTAAAAAAGAAAACTTAAAAATAAGCAAGTTTATAAAATATGAAAAGATTATGGTGAAGTCCATAAATGTGTAAGAGAATATTAGTACCTATGCAGAAGCTGTGACAAAAAGACATTACTGAACATTTAGAATCCATCTCCTCTTACCCACTGATCAAGCTGTCAGCAATTTGTTTATATATTTTGCATTCATAAAATATTTATACTGTAATTTTATGTAAAAATCTAGGGTTTAATCTAGAAACATGAATAGCTCCAATTTATGAGATATATAACTTGTTACTGAGTTTGATACAGAAACTTGTGTGTTATGAGATTTTGGTACCCTTATGGGGAAAAAAATGTAATGATATAATACCCAAAGTATTTTGGAGTTCCAAATTTCTTAAATACCATACAGATTCAAACTTTATAGGCAGTGCTGAAGAAGATATGATTAATGATTTGTAAAATCTAGTTGGTAAAGGTCTCGTGTATATTAAAGAGTCTGTAAACAAATACTGTAAAATAAGTAAAGAACTGTTATTAATTTCTTCAATACCATTAGTAATTTCTTTAAATATAAAGAGAAAATTAATGGTTTTGAGGCAATAACACTTTTAAAAATTTTTGTGCCAGTTATCTTTTTTATAAAATTAAATTAAAAAACTTTTTTTTTTCAGAAGCTTCAAGATATTTTAACAGTTTTAGTAATTTAATGCTTTATTTTGTGTTAATAGACATAAATATTGAACATTATTTTAATATTCTTCATAAAATTCATTCATACTTCACAACACTGATTTGTATGCTTTGTGAATAACCTATTCTGGATGTCTATTGAACTGATGTGCATTAAAATTAGGAAAATCAAGTGTATCAATTTTGTATTCTATAAAAATTTTCCAATAAATGACTCTTGGAATTACTGAATGTTGGTGAGGGAACCCAAATGATGATTAAGTGTAGTCTAATAAAAATGGGGAATCAACTCTATTAATGAATATAACCAATTACAAATGAGCATCATTTACACCAATTAGTGTCAAGAAAATAATAAGTAATTGATGTTTTCAATTATTCTTACTTGCAAGTAATAAAAATATTTCCATTATGATTTCTCATCATTATTTTAGATTAATTCAAGGTTGCTGCACTTAATTAATTACTTTCATGATTCACAAAAATAATCATCTAATTAAAATTAATGTTTCTAATTGTTAAAATATTTGATTACTCCAACTATCAAAGTTTCATGTCAAAAGTAGTTGATTGTAATACATTAATAAGCCCAATGACTAATAATTAAGCAAATTACACAAATCTCCTAGCCCACTACAATCATTACAGATTTTAGTTTTCTTGTGTACAGTTATATAACACTAAGTTTGTTTATTATGTCAGGCACTGGATGTGGCCTAGTGGTTAGTATGCTGAACTATAACTTGTTGGGTCTGGTTTGTGTCCCATTGCCATGAAACTACTCAAACTTTGGGACCAAGGGTGAGGTATGAGTGTAATGGTTAAATCTTGTTAAAATAGCTGAAGAGTTAACAATGGGTGCTGTTGACTAGCTGCCTTCCCTCCAGTCTGTTAATTGAAAATTAGAGACTGCTTGCTCAGATAGCCCTTATGTATCCTGATGCCAAAGCTGGAACAAACAATTAATTATATCAGATTGTTTTCATTTGTATGTCATTTTCAAGTTATTTTAGTTTTGAGATATATAATTGGCTTACTTTTAATTTTGAGTTTTAAGAATATTATTTTTTTGTCTATAAAGGTACTCTTTTTTTTTTTTTTGCTAAGTCACATTGCAGGTTATTAAGTTGCTATTAGATAACCTTGTTTAATGTATACGTTATTTTGTAATTGCATAATATTTACTGAAAAAATGTCTTAATTTTTAGTTAACCTGAATGAACACCAATGGTATGGGCAACAAACTATTTTGTAATGTCATGTATATTTAAAAATGTTACTGTGAACATCAACAACAAAAGTGAAAGAATAAAAGTACATTGTAGTTGTCAGTACATGTATATAGTTTCATTGTTATGGAGGCCTGGCATGACCAGGTGGTTAGAGAACTCAACTCGTTATCTGTGGGTCGCGGGTTTGAATCCCTGTCCCACCAAACATGCTCGCCCTTTCAGCCGTAGGGGGTGTTATAATGTGACAGTCAATCCCACTATTCACTGGTAAAAGAGTAGCCCAAGAGTTGGCGGTAACTGATGATGACTAGCTGCCTTCCATCTACTCTTACACTGCTAAATTAGGGACGGCTAGCGCAGATATCCCTCGTGTAGCTTTTCGCGAAATTCAAAACAAACATTGTTATGGAATTGAGTATTTATATACACTGAAAAAACTAAAAGATGTTTCATAATAGAATATATATTAATGTATTCATGATTATATTGCAGGGATGAGGAAGAGGAACAAGTTTCAACCACTTATCTGACCAGGAGCACAGAAACAATCTCTTCAGAGATGAATGAAACTTCCTTAGTGGCTGAACAGAAACAAAATGAAAATGAGCAAGTGATTTTAGCTGCTTTTAATAATTTAAATAATTCTCTAACTGATGAACTTTTAAAAGAAGAAAATCTACTTCTAGCAAGTGGTAAGAGTTCAGCTGCATGTGGATCAGAGGAAGTTACTGAAAGTGGTTGTTCATCTGGAGTTGGTAATTTTGTGCAGTTAACTAAACACAACACATTAGAATATCAAACTGAAGTAATTATAAATGATATTGAGCTTCAGAAGGAGAATGCTACTTTGAATATCCAAGTTTTCCCCTTTAAAGGAGTGGAAGAGGAAATCAAAACTGCAAATATTAATGAGAATACAAGGACAGTTACTAAAGCTTCAGAAACTGACATTTCTCTTAGAGACCAAACTTTGGATGAGGAGGATGTTGAAAGCAGTAATTTGTATAGTTCTATATTTGTTTCAGGTAATAATGAAGGAAACGTTTTAGTTTCAAGTTCGAGTATTCAGACAAGTGGTTTGAAAACAGTATTTGAAACAGAGAATACGTCACAGTCTACAGAACTGATTAAAGATGATAATAACTCTGAAAAGCAGAACAGTTCATTAGTTCAGGAAGACTTAGATGGAGAGAGAACAATTTGTATGACAGAAGATCTTTCAAGTGTCTGTCCAGAGCCAGAGAAGATGGTATTCAGTGATACTCAACAGCAGGCCAGAAGAAATTCTGATCAGCAATGTGACAATGAAGCATTTAAGGACATTATGGAAGAAACTCCATGTCGCCGACGGAGTAGTAGGATTCGTTCCATTGAAGAAAGAAAAGTAAAGGAAAAAGCAGAAAAAGTTAAAGCTCAAAAAGAGGTAACTGTGAAAACATCTCATAAAGGAAAAGATGAAAATGAGAAACAGGAAAAGAAACAAAAAAATTCCAAAAATCAGCAGAATAGAAATCTGAAGAAAGAAAAATTAGAGACTAAAATTATTACTCAAGAAAATGACACTGTTCAAACAAGTAGATCAGAGGAAGTTCTAGTGAATGAACCTGAGACCACCAGAATGGACACTGTATGTGATAGTGTTCTAACCAATGAAACACAACAGGAAATTTCTCTTGATGTGTCAAATAAAGATTCTGAGACATTAGTACATGAAGTCTTAAATTATGAAGAACAAGATAACCAGTTATCAATTTCAAAGAAGGATCTTGAGTTTAATGCAGAATTGACAGAAAATCATTCCAAAGATGGTTTTAAGCAAGAAATTGCAAGTGTGGTTGACCTCCAGAGTGACAATTCAGAGTTATGTGAAACAGAAAAAGATGTAAAAGATTCTGATGAAATAAGAGAGACTGGTACTGTTCCAATGGAACAGCAGTTCCCACCTATTTTGAGTAATTTTTCTAAACAAGATGGTAAAGATTTAAGTACAGAAAATGAAAAGGGTGCTGAAGTAATATTCACCTCAGCTAAAAATCCCTCACTTGGTCTTCCATCAGCTGTTGTAAGACCATCTGTTTCGGTTTCTCCTAAATTTGATGATTTCACATTAAAACCTGAGAAAGTTAAGTCTCGGTGGCGTCGAAATAGTGAATTAGAGAGGGGAGAGATTAGTGGAGGATCGACACCCACTTATAGTTCAGAGAGTTTAGATGGAAGATCACCTGTTTTGGCAACTGGTGGAAAAGAAACTTTCACTTCAGCTGTTTGCTCATTAACCAAAGACTCCAGTGCTGACACATGTGACTCATTGTGTGAATTAGTCTGTAAAGAAAAACCCCCTTATTACGAGCAAATAGAAGAAAACATCTACCTCTTTGAAAGGTAAGAAGTTAGTGACAAGCATAAATGCAAGTTTGAGGTACATGTAATTTCTTTCTATTTTCATAAGTGAATGTTTTTAAGTATTAGAGTGGTTGCAGTTTGGGTGGGAATATCAAATTTTTGCCTGTTGTTAAGTATGTTTGAAAATTTCTGTATATTACAATTTGATTTAGTTTCCCAGGAATTGAAATTATAGAAATAAAATTATGAATTATAATTTAAAGGACCTATTGCCATTGAATTTCAAAAATTACATTGTTTTTGTGTAAGACAGCTCATGTTTGGTTTTCTGACTTGTAGATGGTTGTACAACTGCAAGCAGTTTAACTACAGTGTTGATAGTCAACCTAATTGTTTACCATTGGTTATCAGTGTGCAAAATATATTTTTTTAAGTGTTATCTTGGCACAGTTGTCAAACTTTTTAGATGCCAGAAGAATACCCCTCTATCACACACACTAATGAAGTCTTAAGTTATTGCTAAGTTTTGTTTTTTATCTTCAAGTACATGAGCATTTACAAGAACCCAAAATTGTCACAACCAACTTCACGTATAGGGATTTTTCTACATTGAGTAAATACTGCCCACATGGCTGAAACCTAGATCTTAGTAGGTTAGGCTAGATTTATATTTGGATGTTTGTGAGCAGTTACAAATATAAATATCACATTAAGGCCAGATGTGGACATGTAATGAAATATTTTAGATCTAGGCCTAGATCTAAGTTTGGATTGTGGAAATAGAACTATACACTAATAGAAAGCTGTGCTTCTACTGTAGCAGTGATACCAAACATAGAATATATACATTCAACTTTTAAGTCTTGGTCAATGTTGCTAACACCTACATCTAGGTCTTTTGTATGGCATTAGGTTACCTATATTGTTAATACATAAATAATATAATTAAATATAAAGCTCCCAAATTACTAAAAATTGCTTTAATACTATATATGTATATATGCCCAGCACTGATGTGAATCCTATTTAGTGGTCTGTTTGGCAACTTAGTAGAAATCAGCCAAATAATTTATAGTAGACAATTTAAGCAAATGAAACCCTGCATTTACAATTGTTGTAGGCCATGAAATCATAAATTCATATTAAAAAAAAAATTAAAACTTGATTTACATTCAGAGTACAATATACTTCGTCTTATACTGACTGGAAATAAGTGTGGTTTTATGTAGTGTGAAACAGTATTTTTCATGGCATTTGGACACATCTTTCAAAAGTTTTACATGTACATTGTAATATCTAGTAGCATTTGGCACCTGTCACTTGTTAATTTTGTACCTTGGTTATGTAAAGTACATGTGCCAAGTAATTCTAAGCTCTAGGTTTTATCCATGTGGTGGTATATGTGTTACCGAATAAAGTCCCTGAAAAAATAAAATTTATATAACAGAAGCTAATGTTTGTGAATGCTCAAGTATATGAAAAGAGAGAGAAAAAACTTTTGGCAATAAATAGACATTTATAATGTTTTTGTGGCATTATAAAAGTTTTTACTACTAAAATACTTCCAGGATAGCACTTAAAAAGTTCCTATCTATTTGACAATATACATAAGTTATGAATTTTTGTATATCTTGTATTACATACATTTATATACACAAACAAAACAACCAGCACAGCAATAAAGAAATTTTGTCGTAATATTGAGGGTATGTTTCAGCTGAAACTGTTTTAGCTTTTACCAAACTCATGCAATCAATGTTTTCGTTTATATTGGTTAAGAACAACTTTAGCTGGAAAGTGAAATATTCATAAGCTTGTGAGTTTTCTCCGAGGTAAACTTGTAACTAACATTGACCATGAGAAGGAAGAATGTGATAAACTATCCATTATTTCATTGATAATTTGACTCTATACCACTTGGTTGAGTGCAACCTGAACCAAGGGCAAAATTGCAATATTGAATTGAAAAAATTATAGAAAATAAACTTCTAGTTGTTCTATGAATATCAGCATTGAGAAGCCAAAGGCTAGTGATCGAATGTAATGAAAGCTTTTTTGTCTTCAACTTTATAGCCTATTATGTCTTCCAGTTCAGCTGAGAATTGCGTAGATAATCGAACAAATTAATAAAAGAGTAGCTTGGTCATACGTGCAACTTCTGCCACAGTTACAGTACAAATTTTTTTGAATGAAGAAGTCACAGTATAATAGGAAACTAAATGTTTTTATGGAACAAGATGAGGTAGGCTTAGTTAGGTAATTTTTGTATTCAACTGTATCAAGTTTTGTTTTGCCAAGAAGGCCACTGTTTGTTAGACTGTGTTTAGATTAAGCCTTGTCAGCCTAAATAATTGATTGAATGGGTAAAGACAGTCACCAAAAACAAATACAGAAAATGTATGTAATTTAAATGAATATTAAATACTTTTAAAAGTTATTACACATATCAAATAAAATATTTTTGATTAATAATAAAGAAATCAGCTAGCTAACAATTTTGGAACAATAATTTTATTGTACAGCACTGATGGTAAATTCAGTGAAGCTGTTTGAGTTTTTTTAATGAAAAAATATATAAAATTTTCCATTTTATAGAATAAAAATTTTATGAAAAACTGTACAAAAAGGTAGAATAATATAATCAGCAATTGTAATCTCAACTAAGGTAAGCAATTTTATTGTTTCTTATAACATTATCACAATGAAATCCTTTCCAGCTTTTCAAATCTGCAAATTCATACAAGTATCACATATAGAAAGAAAGACTGCCTTTTGTTGAAGCTACATAATCTCTATAACAAACTATACAAAAGGTGCTTTTGATTCAGTGCAAGCAGGTGTTTTAAATATTATGTTCAGCATTTAGAATTGAAATATTTGTAAATGTAGTTATTTCTTTCATTGCTGTTTAAATTGTATGTTTATTACATGTTTTAATTGATGGTTGTGAGTGTTTATGCTCAGTTTGTATAATTCAAATATCCATAGGCTTGTGACTCGTATCTGAATATAGTAAAATCAAAAATCAGTTAGTTGTCTCAGACCAGCAGAAGACAAAGTGTAACCAGAATTTTTATCTGTGATATTAAGCTTGTAACAGTAGCAAGTTAATGAGCATTGTATTCACTGGCTACTCCGGGTAAAGAATGACAGTTAGTTACTCAATAATCTTATACTAATAGTTACACACTTTTCCTTTTTATTAAAATCTGGAGTTCTGCTACAACAGCTAGACAGTGGTGGAATATCTTTCATGCATTGTGAGCATATAACAATGGTAAAATGTGGGAGGTGCTATTGATAGGCAATGACTTGGTAGGGAGACTGTCAGTGCAGAAAGATATTACCTAAGAACAGAGCTAAATCAGCACATTCAGAGGTACTTGGGTAAACATTGTTTTTGGTATAAGACTAAGGTACATGTATAGTACTGTGAAAGAAATGATACTTCTTCCTATTTTATTGCTTTACGTTCTGTGTCAGAATCTTCCCTAGAAAGATTTAGTTGTGATTAGGCAAGTAACAACCATTATTCTTCTGTTGTTGACTGAACTTCTGGCTTGTTAGAGGCTTAGTTCACAAGACATTTTCTGTCCTGAATTTTGCTGTATTTTGGTCTTAATTATCATTATGTTTTCAACATGAGCTATTGTCTGAATGTATGCTACCATGATAAAAGGACCATTCTATCTTTGAGTCATTGTCAACCACCTCTGCTACACTGATGTTCATCAACAGTAAGGGAGAGCCTCTACCAGAGGAAGCAACAACAACAAAAAACTGTTTCCAATAACTGCAGCCAATTATATTATCATAAGTGATGATAGTTATATTCTCCTGGAGAATGAGCAGAAATGGTGGTTGAAATTCCTAGAAGGTACAAGAACATGAACTGGGATGAAAAATAAGATGGCTTATGATAGAGATGGGAACAACAACTGGCACAAGTCAGTTTAACTCTTTCAACTCGGGCTCAGTCCCTGGGACTGACCTCATAACCATTTTGTGCTTGTTATAGTTTTCATGCTGTAACTTTTAAATTAGTAAGTGAATGTTAATGAAATTTGGTGGTTTATCAGTTTGCTTTCATACACAAAATATCTATTTTTTTTTTTTATGGTGGTTGTGAGATTGTTCAAATCTACCGAACCCCTAATTATTGAAAATAACAGATAA